>NC_086001.1:31130448-31430448 GCF_030014385.1 Trichomycterus rosablanca | reverse complement strand
TTACAGATGAGGCTCTACAGTACAAACACAGCAGCTTCTTGTTCTTCTTATGATGTTTAATGGCGGTTGGCAGAACAACTTAAGACGCACCAGCGTCACCAACTGGACTGGAGTTGAACAGCAGCTTAGCAGTAAAACATCTCCATTAGCCCTGTATCTCTCAGCTCCAGTGTTGGGGGGAACGCGGTACAGTCACGTGATTACTTTTTATCCGTAACGAAGTAATGTAACGCGTTACAGTTACATATTTGTAATGACATTACAGTTACTGTGATGAGGGATGAGTCGTTCCCGAACGAACCGATTCTATTGAACGACTCTTTGTAAGGAACTAAAGGAACCGAGTCGCTCCTCTAGTATAAGGACAAATAATTAAGGAATAAACTCGTTTAATGATGTTAAATCTGATTGGTTCATGGCGTGTATGTTTTAAAGCAGAAACAAACACAGGCACATCTCTGCACAAGAGAGGATTTTTCTGAAACTAAATAAATAAAGTAAATAAATGGAATTTGTTTGTAGATGTGATTCCAGTATACAGTATTTGTTTGGGTTTAGAATGTAACGTGAAAGTAAAGTAATGAGGAACGAGATTACATTTTCAGGATGTAATGAGTAAAGTAATCCCATTACCATTTTAGTTAAGTAATGAGTAATGAGTGATGGATTACTTTTTTGAGTAACTGCCCAGCTAGCAAGATAGATCTGGGCCGATTCCGGCTCCGGTTCGGCAGTGTCGGCTGTCTGTTGGCTCGGCACCCCGCATCTGGCCCGATTACGGCTGCATGTCGGCATAGTCGGCTGACTGAGACTCGGCTACATTGCGGCACTCCGCATCTGGCCCGATTACGGCTGCATGTCGGCACTGTCGGCTGACTGAGGCGATGCTATTGCCAAGTTTTAGTACCATGCACTGATCAGAGATTGTTTTTAAATTGAAGAATAAGTTATTTAGCAAGCTTGCAACTTCCCTTTAACACTGGAATAAATGTAAAAGAACCTTTTACTCGCTGTCTTTTGCAATCATCATGGCTCACACTGACAAAGTTTCTAGGTGCTTAACAAACCATATATGTTTATATAACTAAATACAATTTTAATAAATAAATGGCTTACGGGAACCTCTTGCATTGGTCTTGGCTATTCGATGCACATAGTCATTTAGGAAATGAGGTATGAAAATGGCATTGATAGCTTTTTTTTGTTTTGATAAACTAAAAAAGCTTTTACATGCACTTTATGAGTTTCAGTTTTTCCAGAACTTTTTTCATGAATTTGAAGTTTTTCCTTCAATCCATGTTCCTTTCTTATGATCCATATTAAAACCATGTAAACTTAAAATGATTAAACACACAGCAGTTGTGCACATTTTGGCAAGCTGAACTATGCAAAAGACCACAAAACATTTAAGAAATATGGATACATTATTTTATTATAGGACATGCATTATATATTTTGACACCAGAAGTTTAATGTGTGCAAAAACAAAATGTTTATGTATCATGAATAAATAAACCAAACTCAATTAAATTTAATTAACATGCTTACTTATCTTGCTTCTGAGGACGCACTGCTGGGCATTTTCACATATTTGTTGCCCCAACACACACTACATACATACACACTGTCGACATTGGAATTTACTGTTTATATACAGTTTTTGACATGGTGGAAGGAGAGAGAATATTATATAGGTATATAGGTTCAGAATACTAGTCTATCAAAAAAAAAGGTTCAGCCAACAGTGGCTCTCTTGTTGGAAAATAATATCTGGTAATTGATAATGATGGACAGTTTAATTTGTAAGCCATAGTCTTTAAAAGTGTAAGCTACAAAGTACACATATGTATTTATATATTGATGTGGGCACAATATAATTGTTTGCTATAAACTCTTAGTTCAATGAACACAACTATATCATACTTAGTTTGAAACTTTAAGAGTAATCCCCAGGGCAGTAGCAGGAAAGCTGATGATAATAGGATGCAGCTGATCACCATGTAAAATTCAAAATTCACTGAAAAAAAAAAAAAAGAAACATAAAACATTAGACAAAAAAGCAATGTTAAACAATACCACAAATCAACTTGTCACATCTGAGGCAAAAGACACAGATCTTGAAATTACAGCAGGTTAAGAACTAAGCACACACACTAGAAAAGAAACATGATGTACTGTTCAGAGGCCCAAAAGTTCAGTTTTTGATTTTCAAACTTGAGTGTTATTTTAAATGCATCTATATGTTTGTATGTACAACTGTTCTGTTTTTTTTTTTATTTACCCCAGCCAAATCAGGTGGAATCAGCTGCCCACTGAGAGTCCTGGTTGGAGTAACTGGGGAGGCAACCATTTAAAAGCAGGAAATCAAGATGGCTGATAGATGGAGAGAGAGAGGAGGGGGGGGGATTGGTGTCAACCCATGCACTGTGTTTTTAGTTGTAGCTGTTTTAATCTCTTCTGCTAGGAAATACTTCAGTTTGGGTATTTTACCTGCATCTACAGGGAAGCTTAGGGTTTGTTTGTTTCTTTCATTTATTTTGTAGCTGTCTTGTTACTCAGAGTAGAACAGTGTTATGTTCTGTTGATTTATTTGGTGCCGTCCAGTTTGGTACTAGAGAACAACAATTTTAGCATTTGTGACTGTTTTTAATGGCTCTTTTGTAAATAAAAAACTTTTATTATTTTCTCTGACTTTTGGTTTTAGCAAATTGCCACGTTATTGGTCCCACATACCCCTAGATACAATGTGGGATCATAACAAACGTGAGTGTGAAATACAACTTATTATGTTTATTACATTTTATGAATGGCAACGAGCAACATAGTTTACAAACTGTAGCTCAGAATTGTGTGCATGTATACATGTGTCTGCCCTTTAGCATGGAGTAGGGTCAACATGCTAGGGAAAAGACCCCTTGATGTGGATATCTGCACAGACGCAGTAAAAGAACAAGCCAAAATAACATGTTTTGAGCATTATATAAACTATCCCTGAGATTATTGTAAAATTTTATCACTGATGTTTGTGATTGAAAAATAATTGTCTGAGTTTGCTTTCTGACAGGAAAAGTTCCACCACACTGCTTTTTCCATCAAGCGCCAAGGAACAGTTTTAACCCAGCTGGGAACGGGTGATGTCCCAGAGCCTCCTTAACACTTACATAGAACTCATTCACTGCTTTTAATCTTTACTCATGGATCATCCACATACCTGACCCTTTAAGTGCATTAAAATAATAATAATAATAATAAGTTACACTTATATAGCGCCTTTCACAAAAACCCAAGGTCGCTTTACAAACAAAAATAACAAAAATAACAATCACACCAAAATAGCAGGGGAGGAAGGGGAAAAGTGAAGAGAAAAGAGATGGGTTTTTAGTAAAGTTTTAAATTTGGATAGAGAAGAAGTAGACCGTAACGAGGATGGAAGAGAGTTCCAAAGCGCAGGGGCAGCAACACTGAAAGATCTGCCACCCATGGTGCTCAGTCTGAACCTGGGGACCACTAGGAGACCGGCATCTGATGACCTTAGGTTACGGGACGGATTGTAGAATTTTAGGAGGTCTGAAAGATAACGGGGGCCCAACCCATGGATTGCCTTATAGGTGAGAAGTATAATTTTGTACTGTATACGCATGGTAATGGGAAGCCAGTGAAGCTGCTCCAGAACTGGGGTGATATGATCAAACTTCTTTGTATGGGTTAAGATCCGTGCAGCAGAATTTAGGACTATTTGCAAGGGGCGTATAGATTTAGAGGGAAGCCCATGGAGCAATGAATTGCAATAGTCCAGCCGAGAAGTCACAAAGGCATGGACCAGCGTCTCAGCTGCCGCAGAGGACAGTAGAGGGCGGATACGCGCGATGTTGCGGAGATGGAAGAATGCAGACCTGGATAGAGATTTTATGTGCGGTTCAAAACACAGAAGTGGATCGAACAGAACACCGAGATTGCGGACAGTGTCTGAGGGTGAGATTTTGATGTCATTGATAGAAAGAACAGAGTTAGAGAGAGAGTGGACAGTGGCCTTTGTACCAGTAATTAGAAACTCTGTTTTCTGAGCATTCAATAAAAGAAAATTTGCCCGAAGCCAGGAGTTTAGTTCATTAAGACACCTAGTTAGGTGAGCGGGAGGAAAAGGATCTGTCGGTTTGAAACTAAGATAAACCTGAGTGTCGTCAGCGTAACAATGAAAATTTAACTTGTACCTGCGAAAAATGATGCCGAGTGGGAGGATATAGATAATAAAGAGAAGGGGACCAAGGACCGACCCCTGAGGAACACCTTGCTTGATGGACACTGTATCCGATACATAATTCCTGATTGCGATAAACTGATGCCTGTCAGTCAGATACGACTTAAACCAGGATAGTACAGTCCCTGAGAGACCAATCTCAGTGAGCCGAGTTAGAAGAAGGCTATGGTTGACTGTATCAAAGGCAGCAGTAAGGTCCAGGAGCAATAAAATGGACGCACAACCGGAATCAGCAGATGAAAGGAGGTCATTTAGGACACACAGAAGAGCAGTCTCTGTGCTGTGGTGAGAACGAAAGCCAGATTGAAATTTTTCAAAGAGGTCATTGGAGTTCATAAAGTCAAGAAGCTGGGAAGCCACGACTTTTTCAAGGACTTTGGAAATGAAGGGAAGGTTTGAAATAGGCCTAAAATTACTCAGAACTGACCTGTCCACGTCAGGTTTCTTAATGATCGGAGTAACAGCAGCAGTTTTTAATGGAACAGGAACATAACCAGAGGAGAGTGAAAGATTCACTAGGTGACCGATAGGTTCTGATAGGACAGATACACAGCATTGAAGAAGATGGGTGGGGACTGGGTCAAGTCGAGAGGATGAGGACTTCGAGCTTGTTATGATTTTGACAATATTGGCTGAATCAGTCAGAGAGAAGGTTGAGAGTGAAAATGATGGGGAAAAAGAGGAAGAGAGGGACCAGTGGTGGTCAGCAGGAGAGTTTAGCAATTCCTGATAAATGGTTGACACCTTGTTATCGAAAAAGCTCAGGAAGGCATTACATAACTCAGTTGAGGCAGCCAGTAATCCAGACGGAGGGCGTAGGAGCCTGTTCACAGCTGAAAACAGAAGCTTATAATCCTGTCCGGCTTTCCTAAGTACATCTGCATAAAATGATGAACGAGCATCATTCAATGCAGACTTGTATTTTGACAGATGATCAGTATATGCTAAAAAGTGAACCTGCAGCCCAGATTTCTTATAGAGACGTTCAAGACGTCTACCAACAGTTTTCATAATACGGAGCGCAGGCGTAAACCAGGGAGACCTATGGGTAGCGGGCACAGACATAGTTTTTACTGGTGCCAAGGAGTCAAGGCAAGCACAGAGAGTCTGGTTGTAAAATAAAACTGCATCATCAACAGATTCCATAGAGCTAATGCAAGCAAGGTTGAAAGCCTCCAGAGAAGCAGACAGAGAATGAGTGTCAACAGCTTTTACATTACGATAAGAGACTACAGTTTTGAGCCGAGATTTGGGGGCAGGTAGAGAAAAAGAGGTGTTGATTAGTAAATGATCGGAAACACCTATGCAATGTCCAGTCAAATTATTGATAATCCCACATGTAGAACAAATTATGTCTAAAATATGTCCCTTCTTGTGAGTCGGGAAGTCAACGTGTTGTATTAGATCAAAACAGCTCAAAAGTGACAGAAATTCCGAGGCAGTAGAGGATCCAGAGTCAAGGTGAATATTGAAGTCGCCAAGAACAATAAACAAGGCAGAAAGTGAACTAACTGAAGCCAAAACCTCTCCAAATTCCAACAGAAACTCAGGTATAGAGCCCTTGGGGGGACGATAAACCAGCACAAAGATAAATGGGCTGCATCCGTGTGCCTTGAGAACCATGAGCTCAAAGGAAGAGACCTCCTGTATATTGCACATACACAGTTCAATTCCTTCACTGAAAAGTACTGCAAGACCCCCGCCCCTGCCAGTTTTCCTAGGCGAGGCTAGGTATTTAAAGTTAGGGGGAATGGCAGCATTCAGGTGAAAAAACTCACCAGGTACTTGCCAGGTTTCAGTTAGAAAAAATAGGTCCAAGTGGTATTGTCCAATGAGGTCATTTACCAGTGCAGCTTTGTCAGTGAGTGAGCGACAGTTCAGCAGAGCCAGATTCAGACGATGTGATGATGTGGATGTAGTGGACTGATGCACAGTGGTAGAGCAGGGAACCTCCCGTAGAACACTGTGGTTTACTCCACGGTGCGAGCTTCCAAAGCGTCTCCTAAACCCACGATCAGTAATCCTTACAGCAGGGTAACTAACACAGGGCACAGGAGGTAGAGGATGAGATCGGTGTTTACGACCGCGATGTATGTAGCGAGGTCGCCTAGTGATGCCAATAGAACGGCATAGACTATACACTGAAGCATCAAGCCGGTGGAATGAGCGTAGACATCGGAGATCCGTAGTAGTGTAGGTGTATTTGGGGTTAGAGCATTGAGTGCCAACTACCCCATCCATCACAGAGCCAAATTCAGAAGTTCCAAAAATGTAGACCAAAAGTAGAAACTCCGACAACCCGCATAGCCGCCGGCTCGTCATTACAACACCGTGACGCAAAGTTGCAAGCACAACGTTAGCCAAAACAGAGCCGAACCCAACCAGACAAACAATCAGCAACACTCGAAACTGATGGAAGCTGATAGCCAACAACAAAAGAATGAAAAGACATTCACTCACCTTGCCGAAGCTACAGGGCCGATTCATGTAAGCGGGCTCGCAGCCAAACAGTAGCAGCCGGTATTAGAAAGAAAAGTTAGTAGCGCAAGTATGATACGCATAGTAAAATAACGAGCAAGACGGCAGCAGCGGTCCGAAAAACAGGAGAATCTCAGTCCATAATATCCAGCGACATGAAAGAAATCAGGAAAGAAAAATAGAGAAAAGATCACGGCGAGAAGCGGCAGCAAAACAAAGCGCACAGCGTAACTCTCAACCGGAAGTAAACTAAAAACTAGATCTACCAAAGCCACACTGTAACAAATTTCTGTAGTTTTTACAGTATTACTACTGTAGAATGAAAAAATTCTTACTGTAGAACCTGTACACAGCATTTTACTGTAGATCTGCAAAGGATCATGGTCAAGATTCAGTGGTGGGCGAATTCTACAGTAAGCATATTTCTGCTGTGAATCACAATACGGTAAGTTTAAGCGGGATTGTTCTTTTTCTGTCAGTTTAAACAATAATCCGTCTTTGGTAATAGTACAGTTTGCATTATATCTAACACAAATATTAGTTTTTTTTATCACTCAGACAGAAAGACGTCTTTATATCATCAGTAACAGGTACAGAAATTAGAATTACTTGATAATAGTCACGTACTCTTTAAAAACGCTATTAAGACAGAAAGCGAGCTAGCTCGCTAACATAGAACTAATCGGCCAGTTGACAAACAACTAGCTAATGGTCTAGCCAAAAGTGATACACTAGAGAGCCAGCGTTCATAACATTACCAAAACAGGTAAGAATTTTAAACAGCACATTTTTAATAGTAGAATATGTTTATTAATGTGATATCTAATAATGGGAGGTTAGGAATTAACAAAACTGTCATAGTTTCCAGTCTTGTATATACATTTCTACAGCAGTAACAGTAATTCCTTGTTTTATCTTTACAGTGCAGGAAAGAAAACTTTAGCCCAAGATGTGGATTCCAGCAAAATTAAAACAAAGCACTTGCACATTTTTGTTTTTGTTCAGAACAGCAGTGTTTACAAAAATATGAATTTATTTATTTAATTATCTATGTATTTTCAAAAACATGTTTTAAAATGTTGAAATTCAATAAATGATTTTTTGTATCTTAATTCTTACAATGTATAGTTATTTTTCGAATATTATTTTAGTGTTAAATGCTGGAATGTCTTTAAAGTAGTCTGATATTTGCTGTAATTAAAAGACTGCATTACTGTGATAACAATTACAGTAAAGTGATTGCAGTAATAGGTTACAGTAATGTGAAATTACTGTAATAAGAGCTACAGTACTGTGATTATTACTGTAATAAATATTACAGTATTTTATAGTTACTGTAATTAAATTTGCAGTATGTGTACTGTAAAATTTATTACAGCAACTTACCGGCTAATTGCTGCCAGCAAGTTACTGTACATTTCACAGTCTCCTTTTTACAGTGCATCTAAAAGCCATGTCATGTACTAATCATGTAAACTCGCTGTGTGTGAATTTTTTAAGTTACTTTTCATCACTTCAAATGTTGTTTATTTCTCATGATAAGGGCCTTTCACACCTCAGAAAAAATTTACTTCAGTTAAAAGTTGGCTTTTTCTTATTTTATCGATGCTTAATTAAACTGTTCCACAAAAAAAATCACCAAAAAAACCTCTTTATAGATTACCTATAGACGTGCGCAGCTCATCCGTAGTGAACTCATTCTTGAAAACCTGGACCATGCAACCTCAGCGCAGATGTGAACTGTAATAAATTCATATTCACTGTTACAAAATACATAAACATGTGAACTATTAGACAAACAAAAGTCAGTATTCTCAATTTTTAAATACAATTTAATAGTTGTTAATGCATGTGTAAAAGTATTTTACAGTCGATTGATAAGCTTGTTTGACTTGAACCAGGTGTACGTACTGGCAAGTGATTTTTAACTTTTACTCTAACGTTAATACATGGTGGTGTCACACAAAATCACTTCACTTCTTCAATATAAAAGGTACCTGAAGGCAAGCGTGAGGAGTTCCTCGCGCATGTAGTAGAGTTTAAATAAAAAACCGTTATCTTTTTCAGTTACTCACTGAAGATTTCAAGGTAACGTTAACAGCTGCTCTTTAGGACAAAAAACGTACGAAAACATTATATTAATAATACTGATATATTGTAGTAACAGAACAATAGATATAATCAAATTATTTTGTGTTTTTTATCATTAACGATTTAATTATAGCTATATTTTAACGTTAGCCAAAAAGGCTAACTTGGTAGGTACGTTAAGCTAACTGTATAGCTAGCTATACTTAGCAAAAGGCTATCAGAAATAACTTAAAACATACATCTAAAGGTAACATTATTATTATGAATATGATATAAACCATCTAACAACATAGCTAAGTTAAATTACAAACATACGATTTCACAACGATTACATTAGTTACCTGTGCCGGTGTTACGGAGAATTCAGTTCCCCCTGTTTCCCCTTTAACACGCATGTGCAAAAATCATGACGTTTTTTTCTGTCGCTTCGTTTAGCGTCGGTTTATTTGGAATATGTGTTTATAGCGGTATGTTCTTTTTAAATTTCATGTTGTATGTTAGGTAGTTTGTGATCAAATACATACTTTAAAGTATTGAATGAACTAATGTCAGAGGTTTTATTGCTCCACCGCAAGTCAGAGGTTTTCACACTGCTGTCTTCAGCCTTGCTGTCAATCAACTAGAATGAACGTGTCAGATTTATTTGTAAATAAATCCTAATACAGGACATGCTCTTATTCAGACACTAGTTTGTTTCTTCTCGTTTTGTCACACAAGATAAAGTTTTGACAATAAGCAGTCTGTTATTATTTAAGGTTACTTATCTCAGCTGCACTACCATTTACTTTCAAAAATAGTTTAATTCATGGTGATCTCTCTTGTTCATTTAAACTTCACAAACTGCATCCATGTGATTTAAAAATTAACAAACAGTATGTAGAACAAGTTTAACCTATAGCTCAGTCCATTACACTAACAACACAGGGGGGAACACATTTACCTGGAGACCTGGGGAATATGGTTCCCCACATGTATATCACTGTGTGTGTAATTATAAATCACTACGGTGATGCTGGTGATGTATTTAACTGTTGTCATTATGTAGAACAAGTTTAACCTATAGATCAGTCCATTACACTAACAACACAGGGGGGAACACATTTACCTGGAGACCTGGGGAATATGGTTCCCCACATGTATATCACTGTGTGTGTAATTATAAAACACTACAGTGATGCTGGTGATGTATTTAACTGTTGTCATTATGTAGAACAAGTTTAACCTATAGAGCAGTCCATTACACTAACAACACAGGGGGGAACACATTTACCTGGGGGCCTGAGGAATATGGTTCCCCACATGTATATCACAGTGTGTATAATTATAAATCACTACAGTGATGCTGGTGATGTATTTAACAGGGGGGAACACATTTACCTGGGGAATATTGTTCCCCACATGTATATTACTGTGTGATTATTCTTTTTTTAAATTGCAAGCTACAGGCACAAACACATTTTAAGAACAAAATATCTGTATTAGAAATGAGTGTTAAACTAAATTATGCATATATTACAATTATGCAAATATATAATAAAGAAATCCACCTCAATGCAAAGTAAAACTTAAATACTTGAAAAACGAACATATTTAGAGCTTAATAAAAAATATATTTTTTAAAAAACTAAATAAAATAAAATCTGACATATGCAAATTTATTTGGGGTTGGTGCCCTGAGATTGTGACTAGCATCACATCCATAGTGCTCTCCTGCCGTACGTCCAGTTTCCCCAGGAACAGTTCTGGATCCTCCATGGCCATGACCAGGATAAAGCAGTTACTAAACAAAATGAATGATTAATTTACTATCTACTTTTTAAATAAACTAAAAGAGCAACATAAAATAAAATACAGCAACAAGCAAACGTTTTAGAAATAACATCCCAGTTAACCTTGGTCTAATCTTCAGTTTCCCTCTGGTAAATACGACATTGAGTTGCCGTACATGTGCCCTCATCTCATTAATACGATATTTCCGAAATGACTTGAAGGTAGCAATAGAACGAGGCTGGAGTGATGAGATGGTTAAACAGTTTTTCTCTCTGAGTTTATTCGCTTTATTGAACTACAAATTCACAGTGTTTTCCCAAGTGTGAGGAAAGTGTGAAGAAACTTTGTAGTTTTTTCTGTAAGCCATGCATCGGAGAAGTTAATAAGTGAGGCTATAGACTGAGAACAGTGAGTGTGTGTGTGTGTGCAGCCTCGTGTTTGGTCAGTGCCGTACGGTCTAAGTGAAATCTTTTCAGTTTGTGGAGAAGTAACGAGAGAGAGAGGGTTTTTCCCATTTTGAAAGAAGAGACTTTAAGATACACGAGTTTAGTGTGAGTGCAAAAGGATCGCGCCAAACGGCATTCATGATCTGCCATTGAACTGTGTATGGTGGCTGTATTGAAAGGTCGGCACGCAGTACTGAGAAGTTTTCTGGAGGTTTCCTTTTTTCTGGGACTTGCTTGGTCTTTTCAGCTTAAACAAGCTCAAGTCACGTCCACGGACTGTGCCGTAAGTCAAGTTTCATTTCAAGTGTTGGGGGACAGTATGCTTCGAAATTTATCGCGGGTTGCTGTGAGAGACTGATTGGGGAGAGTCACAACACGCACCATTTTCAGTGTGTACGTGGGCGTGTGTGAGACCACGTGGACCCACTTCATTCTGCTTCTCTCTTACCAGCGCCATTAAAAATAGGTACCCTGCCATACAGACATCCTATAGAGTGTATCCCACCATTACAGACTGGTATTTGATGTCTATTGATTAATAAGTTATGAGTTACAGAGACTTTAACTGATCAGTGTTATTGAATGTTATATGTTATTCGTGCAGTATTTGAAGGGTAAAGCCATTTTCAGTTTATTGTGTATGGGAACTCATGAATGTGAACTGTGACAATACAGCTTAAGTGTTTAAAGGGAAAGTACGGACTGTAATTATACAATACCCAAATAATTGAGAGATTTGATCATTTTGTTTTTTAGTTTGTTTTCCTGTTTTGTATTAACTATACAACATTAATATTGAACTAAATGTGTTGACATTTGAACTGAAATTGAACGGAACAACAGTGCGAACATTAATCGTAATATTATTTGAATTGTAATAATAAATAATTACATTTGTTAGATGCTAGATCTGGAGAGGGTGGGAATAAGTGTTACATTTATATATGTTCAGCCTACACTTCACACTTCAGGGTGCTACCGTGATCCTCCTAGTTCCTGAAGCCCACCTCACCACATCTCAGGCATTTACTCAAAGAGTTTCACTGCAGCAGGATAGGTACAAACATACTCGCCAAGGTGAGTACTGAGACTAAAAGTATCGGGGTGGGGACACAGATCCTGTTATTTCCTCGGTCTTCCTAGGTCACGTATTGTTAAGTCATCCCCTACTGGGCGGGAATAAAAACCCTGCTTACATTACTACAGTAAAATACTCATTTTGTTCAACAGAAAACATGATTGGTGATGTAATGACAAAACCTGCAACAAAGGTAAAGTTACAAAAGTTTAAAGAGTTTATTTTTGGAATGTACCATATTGAAATATGTGATGCATGTAACATGAGTGCAAGTTGGGGTGTTAACGTAAGTGCTAGTTTAAATTTAGTTCACTACAAACTCGGAGTTCGTATTTCGCCAACTCTGCCGACACACACACACACACACATACAGTGTATCACAAAAGTGAGTACACCCCTCACATTTCTGCAGATATTTAAGTATATCTTTTCATGGGACAACACTGACAAAATGACACTTTGACACAATGAAAAGTAGTCTGTGTGCAGCTTATATTACAGTGTAAATTTATTCTTCCCTCAAAATAACTCAATATACAGCCATTAATGTCTAAACCACCGGCAACAAAAGTGAGTACACCCCTAAGAGACTACACCCCTAAATGTCCAAATTGAGCACTGCTTGTCATTTTCCCTCCAAAATGTCATGTGATTTGTTAGTGTTACTAGGTCTCAGGTGTGCATAGGGAGCAGGTGTGTTTAATTTAGTAGTACAGCTCTCACACTCTCTCATACTGGTCACTGAAAGTTCCAACATGGCACCTCATGGCAAAGAACTCTCTGAGGATCTTAAAAGACGAATTGTTGCGCTACATGAAGATGGCCAAGGCTACAAGAAGATTGCCAACACCCTGAAACTGAGCTGCAGCACAGTGGCTAAGATCATCCAGCATTTTAAAAGAGCAGGGTCCACTCAGAACAGACCTCGCGTTGGTCGTCCAAAGAAGCTGAGTGCACGTGCTCAGCGTCACATCCAACTGCTGTCTTTGAAAGATAGGCGCAGGAGTGCTGTCAGCATTGCTGCAGAGATTGAAAAGGTAGGGGGTCAGCCTGTCAGTGCTCAGACCATACGCCGCACACTACATCAAATTGGTCTGCATGGCTGTCACCCCAGAAGGAAGCCTCTTCTGAAGTCTCTACACAAGAAAGCCCGCAAACAGTTTGCTGAAGACATGTCAACAAAGGACATGGATTACTGGAACCATGTCCTATGGTCTGATGAGACCAAGATTAATTTGTTTGGTTCAGATGGTCTCAAGCATGTGTGGCGGCAATCAGGTGAGGAGTACAAAGATAAGTGTGTCATGCCTACAGTCAAGCATGGTGGTGGGAATGCCATGGTCTGGGGCTGCATGAGTGCGGCAGGTGTTGGGGAGTTACATTTCATTGAGGGACACATGAACTCCAATATGTACTGTGAAATACTAAGCAGAGCATGATCCCCTCCCTCCGGAAACTGGGTCGCAGGGCAGTGTTCCAGCATGATAATGACCCCAAACACACCTCTAAGATGACCACTGCTTTATTGAAGAGGCTGAGGGTAAAGGTGATGGACTGGCCAAGAATGTCTCCAGACCTAAACCCAATAGAACATCTTTGGGGCATCCTCAAGCGGAAGGTGGAGGAGCGCAAAGTCTCGAATATCCGCCAGCTCCGTGATGTCGTCATGGAGGAGTGGAAAAGCATTCCAGTGGCAACCTGTGAAGCTCTGGTAAACTCCATGCCCAGGAGAGTTAAGGCAGTTCTGGGAAATAATGGTGGCCACACAAAATATTGACACTTCAGGAACTTTCACTAAGGGGTGTACTCACTTTTGTTGCCGGTGGTTTAGACATTAATGGCTGTATATTGAGTTATTTTGAGGGAAGAATAAATTTACACTGTTATATAAGCTGCACACAGACTACTTTTCATTGTGTCAAAGTGTCATTTTGTCAGTGTTGTCCCATGAAAAGATATACTTAAATATCTGCAGAAATGTGAGGGGTGTACTCACTTTTGTGATACACTGTATATGCTCTCTCTCTCTCTCTCCTTTAGTTCAGCAGAAGTGAAACTGATCTGATCCTGTTCTGTTCGAGTGTGGATCTGTTCCGTGTCTGTGTTTGTAGTTTTGTAGATAATTGAAGTTGATGAACGCAGGTGAGTTTATACATTTCCACACTTCTGTACATTACAGTGTATTGTTACTTTATGTAGTTCAGATTGTTGATTTGATTTAAACACACTTGTTTTGAACATAACGCTCACAAACTAAACCAGAAAGTCTAAGCTGCTGTAAATAACTTGCTGTGTTTACTGGTGTTTCTGTTTACGTGTAGAAAAATGGCTGAGTCCAAAATTTCAGTAGCTCAGGATGAGTTCAGCTGTTCAGTCTGTCTGGAAACACTGAAGGATCCAGTAACTACATCATGTGGACACAGTTTCTGTATGGTGTGTATTAATAACTGCTGGGATCAGGAGGATGATAAGGGAACATACAGCTGTCCACAGTGTAGACAAACCTTCACTCCAAGACCTGAAGTGGGTAAAAACATTATTCTGGCAAAGGTTGTAGAGAACCAGAAGAAGAGAGAAGCCCAAGGTTCACTTACTTCTGGACCTGAAGATGTGGAGTGTGATTACTGTACAGAGAGAAAATCCAAAGCTGTTACATCCTGTCTGGTGTGTTTGGCCTCTTTCTGTGAAACTCACCTTCAGCCTCATTATCGAATTCCTGCTTATAAGAATCACAAGTTGGTTGAAACCTCCAGACGACTCCAGGATCAGATCTGCTCTCAGCATAATAAACTGCTGCAGGTTTACTGTCGTACTGATCAGCAGTGTATCTGCATGTTGTGTACCATGGATGATCATAAAGGACATGATACAATATCAGCTGCAGCAGAAAGAACTGAGAAAGAGGTAAAAATATTATACAGCTCTCTTTAACAAGTAACAACTCATTATCATTTACAACCCCAATTCCAATAAAGTTGGGACGTTGTGTAAAAACAGAATACGATGATTTGCAAATCCTTTTCAACCTATATTCAATTGAATACACTACAAAGACAAGATATTTAATGTTCAAACTGATACACTTTATTGTGTTTTTGCAACACGTTCCAAAGAAGTTGGGACAGTGGCAACAAAAGACTGGGAAAGTTGTGGAATGCTCAAAAAACACCTGTTGGAACATTCCACAGGTGAACAGGTTAATTGGAAACAGGTGAGTGTCATCTCCGAAAGGCTCAGTCGTTCACAAGCAAGGATGGGGCGAGGTTCACCACTTTGTGAACAACTGCCTGAGCAAATAGTCCAACAGTTTCAGAACAACGTTTCTCAACGTGCAATTGCAAGGAATTTGGGGATTTCATCATCTACAGTCCATAATATAATCAAAAGATTCAGAGAATCTGGAGAAATCTCTGCAAGTAAGCGGCAAGGCCGAAAACCAACATTGAATGCCCATGACCTTCGATCCCTCAGGTGGCACTGCATTAAAAACCCACATCATTCTGTAACAGACAATACCACATGGGCTCAGGAACACTTCAGAAAACCATTGTGAGTGAACACAGTTTGTCGCTCCATCTACAAGTGCAAGTTAAAACTCTACCATGCAAAGCGAAAGCCATATATCAACAACACCTAGAAACACCGCCGGCTTCTCTGGGCCCGAGCTCGTCTGAGATGGACTGACGCAAAGTGGAAAAGTGTCCTGTGGTCTGACGAGTCCACATTTCAAAATTTTTTTGGAAATCATAGACGTCGTGTCCTCCAGGCAAAGAGGAAAAGGACTGTCCGGATTGTTATCAGCGCAAAGTTCAATAGCCAGCATCTCTGATGGTATGGGGGTGTGTTAGTGCCCATGGCATGGGTAATTTGCACATCTGTGAAGGCACCATTAATGCTGAAAGGTACATACAGGTTTTGGAGCAACATATGCTGCCATCCAAGCAACGTCTTTTTCAGGGACGTCCCTGCTTATTTCGGCAAGACAATGCCAAGCCACCTTCTGCACGTGTTACAACAGCGTGGCTTCGTAGTAAAAGAGTGCGGGTACTAGACTGGCCTGCCTGCAGTCCAGACCTGTCTCCCACTGAAAATGTGTGGCGCATTATGAAGCGCAAAATACGACAACGGAGACCCCGGACTGTTGAGCAACTGAAGTTGTACATCAAGCAAGAATGGGAAAGAATTCCACCTACAAAGCTTCAACAATTAGTGTCCTCAGTTCCCAAATGCTTATTGAGTGTTGTTAAAAGGAAATGTGATGTAACACAGTGGTAAACATGCCCCTGTCCCTACTTCTTTGGAACGTGTTGCAGGCATCAAATTCAAAATGAGTGAATATTTGCAAAAACACAATAAAGTTTGTCCATTTGAACATTAAATATCTTGTCTTTGTAGTGTATTCAATTGAATATAGGTTGAAAAGGATTTGCAAATCATCGTATTCTGTTTTTATTTATGTTTTACACAACGTCCCAACTTCATTGGAATTGGCGTTGTACACTGATGTTGTTTATGTGGTGCTCATACACAATACAAGTAAATTCTGAATTGTTATTCTGTGTAGAAGCAGCTGCTGGAGATCCAGAGAAAATTCCAAGAGAAAATCCAGAACAGAGAGAAGGAACTTTGTGAGCTGATAAATGCTGTGGAGTCTCACAAGGTAAGTTTTATAAACAAAAAGCTCTCAGGATCAGTCTGATTCTCCTCCATTAAACCAATCTCCATTAAAAATTAGATATTGTATATCTCAGGTAACTATGCAAGTGATAGAGCACATTTTACAGTACAGTATATATGGTATTTTAGGTGTTATTAGATTTAATCCACACATACCATTTTGAATTAAGGACATACAGGAGCAGGTGTGTTGTATCAAAAATCTGTGAGGAAATATAACATGCTGATAAATGCAGTAAAAACTAAAGTGATGATGAACACTGAAGAAGTGCTGGAGTTTAAGGTGGAAGGTAGAAGACTGGAACTCTTTCTTATATTTGGGTAGTAGAGTATCAAATACTACACCATGTGGACATGATGATGGTGGTAACATTTTCAAGGGTATGAAAAATCAAGCCATTTAGCACCATCACCAAGCTATAAGTGATGAAAGTCTTAGTATGAATGTAAAGGATGGACAAATATCTGAGTGAGAAACGTTTCCTCTTTCTGAATCTTCTAACAGTCTTCTGCACAGACAGCAGTGGAGAACATTGAGTGGATCTGTACTGAACTAATCAACTCAATTAACAGAAGATGCGCTGAGCTAAAAGATCTAATCAGAGATCGAGAGACAGCAGAAGTAAGTCGAGCTAAAAAAGTCCTGAAGCAGGTGGAGCAGGAGATTGTAGAGCTGAAGAGGAAAGATGCTGAACTGGAACAGCTTTCAAACACAGAGGATTCCGTCCATTTCCTCCAGGTAACAGCACTAAAAATAATTATATTATTGCTGCACCAGTTCAAGTAATAAAGGTTGCAAGCCAAAGGGAAAAGGGACAGCTGGTATTTGAGAATGTATTGGAATGGTATAAATCCAGTGGTTGAATAAATTAACATCTTTTTTTTTTCTCTGTATTTTTGTCTGGTTGTAGAATTTTCAGTCTCTCTCGGCTCCTGCTGGATGTTTAGAATCAGCCGCCATCACAATCAGTCCTTTCCTCTCATTTGATGATGTTACAAAGTCTGTATCTCAGCTGAGAGAGAAAGTAGAAGAATTCTGGACAGATCAGTGTGAGGAGATACGAGATGAAGGTGAGTTCAAGCCCTCAGTGTTCCATTGTCTCCAAAATGCTTCAGTACTCAAACATCAAACAAAACAATCAAATCCACCAACATGAAGATTTTACATCTAACAACACCATTCATTTACTCATTAACCCAGTACTGGTCATGCACTGTAAGCCCGGACTTTATATTTAATCAAACATTTTTAGTACAACATACATAAATTATTTAAGTTTTTTTGCTTTACTATAAAATGCAGAGTACATTGTACTAATTTGAGTACACATTTAAATGTGCTAAAAGATTTAAGTTTACTAAACAAAAATCAGATTAACTTAAAAAAGTCAAGGTAATAAAACAGAAAAACGCCCACCATTTACATGTAAGTCCGCCTTTTTTCAGCTCGCTGTTGGTGAATCAGGCAGCCATTTGTTTTAACTTTTGAAACCTGTTGTTGCAAATTACTTTTTACTTTTCATTGAAGGCTTTTTGCAAAAGTAAACTTGTCTTTCTTAAATGTCTTTTGTGAAGTGGAACCTTTGTTAAACTAAGTGGACAAACATTTTCTTCCTCATTATGCTATTTTTGAGTAGCATGTACACCAGTCTGATGGGGCTTTTTCATCTTCCGTCTAATTTTGGTAAGTGTTGTACTTTACTTAACAATTTTGTTTAAAATAAATGATCTTAATGTTGACACTAAATAAATAATCAAACAGCACTGCTTTATTTGCCGTATTTAGGCTACATGCTAGCATGTTAGCATGCTAGCCTTCATACAAAGCAAAGAGTGTGCTGGCTTGCTTTATTTTAATCCTTAAATTAATGCTATTAATGTTGATTTTAATACTTCTGTTTCTTGTTTCTTTTTGTTGTTTTACAGGTTCATGGTTACTGTGAGGAGCTGTTTGTGTTTCATCAGAACTTTATATACAGTTTGTACAGTTTTAAAGATGTTTTCTTGACATTGTATTTTAAGTAAATACTTCTGAAGTGAAATAAAGAAAAATAATTTTATAATTGTGTCTGTTTCTCTATAAACATTTGTAATTCATATTTGAAATGTAATTAACATGAAAACTAAGAAGAAATCAATATTTTTTTCCATTGAGCTCAAGATAATAAGTAGAATTATTGGGAAAAGCAGTTGGTATAACAAAAAAAGGAAAGTTTAATCAACTTGCCTTTTAGGTGTAATAACTTAATGTTTTAAGTTATGCTAACTGAAGTTTTCATTATACATTACTTAACTTTTTTAAGGCAACCGGTTTCCTCAAATTTTTTAAGTAGATTGAACTTATCCGTGCTTACAGTGTGGTCACATGGTGTCAGTAACTCAGACTTCTCTTTGTTCTCTTTAGACAAACACTGGGAGAACATGCCAAACTCCTTACTGGCTGTACCTGCGACAGTTTCTGGTGTAAATATGTATTTACTAGGATTAGTGATTGTACTGTTACTCTTTCTGCAGTGAAGAAAGTCTGGATTACTCCACCTCCTCAACCTGAAATCAGAGAAGATTTTCTACAATGTTAGTTCACTAACATTCACAAGCACACAAACATAGACAGTAAAGTGAAAAAGTATTTGCACCCCCCAGTTATCTGTATTTTTACAGACTGTATTTTGTCACACTTCAGAGGTCATGAAGTTAAAAACAAAAAAGTAAAACAATCATTTAAACTGCTGACAGACACACACTCTTACACACATTCACACTTACACATACACATTAGCACACATGCACACACACACTTAAACACACACACACACAATTCAAAGAGCTTTATTTGCATGACTGTGTGTTTGTTGTTGGATTGTGTGTTGCTGGTGTGTGTCTGTGTACTGTTTACTGTGAATGTGTCGTGTTTCTGGGGTGTTTTTCTATGTCTGTGTAGCGTTTGTGTGTTGTATTGTTTATGTATGTTTGTGTGTATGTGTAGCATTTGAGTGTAGTCTTTTCCTTCTTAAACCAGGCCTTGGTTTTCTTGGCCGTGTGTTTGGGGTCATTGTCCATTTGGAAGATGAAATGACGACCCATCTTAAGATCCTTGATGGTGGAGTGGAGGTTTTTGGCCAAAATCTCCAGGTAGGACATGCTCTCGGACCAGATGGCCAGGCCCCTTGGCTAAGAAGCAACCCCACAGCATGATGCTGCTGTAGGGATGGTATTCTTGGGGTCGTATGCAGTGCCATCCTCTCGCCAAATGGCCCGGGTGTGGTTGGCACCAAAGAGCTCGATCTTGGTCTCATCAGACCAGAGAACCATAAACCAGTCTGCCTCAGAGTCCTCCAAGTGATCATGAACAAACTTTAGACAAGCCTTGACATGACGCTTTGAAAGTAAAGGTACCTTACGGGCTCGCCTGGAATGGAGACCATTGCGGTGGAGTACATAACTTATTGAAACCAATGTCCCCATGAGATCTTCCCGGAGCTCCCTCCTTGTTGTCCTTGGGTCAGCCTTGACCTTTCGGACAAGCCTGGCCTCAGCACAGGAGGAAACTTTGAAAGGCTGTCCAGGCCATGGAAGGTTAACAGTAGTTCCATGAGCCTTCCACTTCCGGATGATGCTCCCAACGGTGGAGACAGGTAGGCCCAACTCCTTCTCGTTTTGTACCCCTTGCCAGCCTTGTGACCCCCCACGATTTTGTCTCTGATGGCCTTGGAATGCTCCTTAGTCTTTCCCATGTTGACCATGTATGAGTGCTGTTCACTTGTTTGGGGAGGGGCTTTGATAGTCAGAAGAGGCGGGAAAAAACAGATAATTAATCCAAGCATGTGAAGCTCATTCTTCTTAATACCTCAATTACTTCTTAATACTTCAGGGAACCAAACAGAATGCTGTTGGTTTGAGGGGTTGGATAATAATTGACCCTCTGGTAAACTTTGATAAATAAAGTTCTTTTTTGCTACAGTGCATTTCACATGTCCCGGCCCATCTACAGTCCAAATTTTAAAATGCTAAGTTAACTCTAAATGTGGAAACCTGCAAAATCTGCAGGGGGTTGAATACTACTTGGAGGCACTGTATGTGTTTGTGTGATTGTGTATGTAGTGTTTATGTAGTGTCTCTGTGTAGGGTTTGTATGTGTTTGTGATTTGTGTGTGTTTGTGTAGTATTCATGTGTGGTTGAGTAGTATATGTGTGTGTAGTGTTTGTGTAGTATTCATGTGTGCTTGAGTAGTATTTGTGTAGTGTTTGTGTAGTATTCATGTGTGCTTGGGTAGTATTTGTGTGTATGTGTAGTGTCTGTGTGTATTTGTGCAATGTTTGTGTAATGTATGTGTGTGTGTTTGTGTAGTGTTCATGGGTGTTTGTGTAGCATTCATGTGTGGTTGAGTAGTATTCATGTGTATGTGTAGTGTCTGTGTGTATTTGTGCAGTGCAGTGCGCACGCTTAGACATAGGTATAATTATACACACACACACACACACTGTACACACACACACTCTCTCTCTCTCTTATATGTTAATTGGTTTATTTTGTGTTTCCTCTCCAGATGTTTGTTGGCTCACACTGGATCCAAACACAGCACATAAAAACCTCCGTCTGTCTGAGGAGAACAAAGTGGTGACCCGGAGTGGAACATTACAGTCATATCCTGATCATCCAGATAGATTTGATAGTAACACCCAGGTTCTGTGTAGAAAGAGTGTGAGTGGACGCTGTTACTGGGAGGCTGAGCTGAGTGGGGATTATTGGGTTTCTATAGCAGTGTCATATAAAAGCATCAGCAGGAAGGGAGGTGGTTATGAGTGTTTGTTTGGACGTAATGATCAGTCCTGGAGTTTGTTCTGTTCTCCATCCAGATTTTCATTTTGGCACAATAACAAAGAGACTAAAATTCCCATAAGGCCGAGTTCCTCTAGAATAGGAGTGTATGTGGATTATGAAGCAGGAACTCTGTCCTTCTACAGCATCTCTGATACAATGAAGTTCCTCCACAGAGTTCAGACCACGTTCACTCAGCTCCTCTACCCGGGGTTTAGAGTTGGTTTAGTATCAGAAGTGAAACTGTCAGATTTAACAGATGAAGTGTAAAAATTACATGAAAGTGTAACATTAAACTGTTTGAGTGATTTTAGAATCTGTGAGGCAGTGATACATTTATGAAGATTTTCTTTTTCAATTTATTAACCACCATTTATTCAGTGCCTTTCCTGATTTCTTCTTTTCTTAAATATTTATCATCTACACTGAAAAAAAGGAGACTAGCCATGTCTTGGATTTATGTAAGCCTTTTGAGTGTATTTAACACAACTGCCTCATGTTTAAACAGACATGTAATTTTATTGTGTAAAAACTAAATAACACGCAGAGAGAGTACATTAATTTGTTCATATCATGTTCGACTGAAGTGAATCAATAACGTATCAATGTTAAATCTCACGATACTGCACAGGATTTTGTTTCGCACCCTCAACGTAACAAGGAGAAGAAATGGTTGGAGTTGGTCGGAGTGCTCATTCCTACTTTGTTCAGTAAGTCTTGATTTTCTGGATGAATATTATCAAAATCGCAGTCAAATGTAGTTAATTGTTTTGAGAATCACTATGTAACGTTAAATACTTGTCGTGAGCCTGTTTGCCAGCGCTGTTTTTTATCTGCTTCATACTAGCGCTGCTTCATTTGAAGTTGTTTTTGAGGGCGCGGGCCGTAGCATGGCACACAACTTAATTCTGTGATGCTCCTAAAATACTTCGTGTTCTGTGTGAATATTGTCGCGTTTCTTGTTTGTTTGTTATCGCCCGCACTGCATCACTTGCATTAGCTATCTTGCTATCGGAGAGGGTCGGCTCGTGTAGCCACTGTGCTAACTGCTCGTCAGGCGGAGATGCTGCGCGCGATGGTGGAGGTGTGGAAATTAGACACACGACAAGGTATAGTTCAGTTAACTCTTTAGTCAGGATCAAGAGCTTTACAACAGTAGGACTACCTAGCTCCAGCACCCGAACAATCTTCAGCGTTCGATGCTGGGGCAACACGGCAAGTCTCATAAACTGTAACTGAGTCAGAAAGTCCGAACACACACATATAAACTGGATGCTGAACTCTGATTGGCGGAGCCAAACATCACTCACATATCGCCGCTAAACTACCCCCCCTCTAGACATGCTGAGTCCCTTCAGCATCTAAACAGTTTTAGAAAAAGATAGATCAACAATGCAAACATGGAACAATGCACTTAAACTAGCTGCTCTTACTAAAATAAGAAGTCTCTTGTGGCTCCTGAACTGTTACCACTACCATGTTTTAACCTGACTAAGAACAACCTATTCTAATAACAGTCTTTAGCCCGGACTGTCCCGGTAGCGCTGGGGTTTGCGCACAACACGGCCTCGGCTTGTAATTTGCACGTTTGCTGCGTTCTCTTCCATGTCTGGGGCAGTGTTTGGCAGGGGTTTGGGTTCAGCCATCAGGCATTGGGGTTTCATGGCTTGTTGTGTCTCTACAGGCAAAGGGCCTATTCCATTGTCATTGCTGGACTCATGGCAAGAGGACATGTTGGGACCGAAGATCTGGGTCGCTTTTTCAGGGGACATAGGAGGGTCTCCATGATGTTCAGCACCTCTGCTGCTCTCCTCTCTTAATGGGTGTCTGAGTCGTTTGATCCATCCTGGCACCATGTCAGATGTATAGGGCTGTAGCCGATCATGATGGAGGATTTTGGTGCCCCTTTGATCTCGGACTTCGAAGAGCACCGGGCCCAGGCACTTGGTTATGAGTAAGGGACCTTTCCAAGGGGGCTGAAGCTTTGGACTCAGGCCTTTCTTCTCCGTGCTGTCCTTTATGTATATCAGGTCTCCCACCTCGTAGGGCTGCTCCTTGGCACGGAGGTCATGCTGTCTCTTCTGCCTGATCTGGGCAGCTCGCAGGTGTTCCCTCGCCAACTCATGGGTTTGTTCCAACTTCTCCTCCAGGCTTTCCACAAACGCAGGAGGTGGGGCTCTATTACTGTCAAGATGAGTAACTCGCAACAGGAGGTCTTGCGGCTGATGTACCTCTCTGCCCAGCATCATTCGGTTTGGGGTGAACCCTGTGCAAGCATGTGGTGAACTTCGGTAGGCCGCTGTTAATAGTGGGAGGTACTCATCCCAGTCTCGTTGGTTTTTGTCCACATAACATCTTACCATTTGGAGCAGGGTTCTGTTGAACCTTTCTACCTGGCCGTTTGAGGATGGATGGTAAGGTGTGGTTCGGGTCTTTGTTACCTTAAGTAGATGGCACACTTGGGCAAAGAGATCACTCTCAAAGTTTCTACCTTGATCTGTGTGAATTTCCAAGGGTGAGCCAAATCGTGCCACAAACTCGAACACAAGCTTCTGAACAGTAGTCTCTGCAGTCTGGTCCGGTATGGCGAATGCCTCCACCCAACGTGTGAACTGGTCTATTATTACCAGTATGTACTTATTGCCTGAAGTGGAGACGGGAAAGGGGCCCACAACATCCAGATGCAGCCTGTCCATGGGTGCACCAGCCTGGTACATTTGCAAAGGAGCTCTCCCTGTTGAGCCTACGGCCTTGCTTGCTTGACACTGAGGGCATTTTTGGATGAAGAGCCTAACATCTCCCCCGATCCCATGCCAGAGAAAGTGTTGTCGGGCTCTGTGTAGTGTTTTACCAACACCAAGGTGACCGGACAGAGGTGAGCTGTGACAAAAGTCCATCAACTCCTTTACGAGGGACCTAGGCACCAGCAGACGAAGCTGAGGAAGGGCCCCAGTGTCACTCTCCCATCTGTAATAGAGGACTCCTCCATGACGCTCTACCTGAGGCCAACACAGCTAATACTTCCTGATGGCTGGGCTTCTAAGGGCAACTTGCTCTCGTTCAGGGATCTCTCCCATGTCCATCCACTGGTGGAGAAGACCCAAGCATGGATCCTGTCTTTGCTCGTTCTCTAGCTCTTGCTTACTGTATTGAGACATCCAGTTAACTTCCGTGAACTCCTCGTCATCGGGGTTCTGGGAGCCTGAGGATGAGCGTGAGGCATTTTCTGGTGAGGCTGAGCCGACAACTGCCTGGATCTCTTGGCCCTTTGTCACATGTCTTATGGCAAGTGGTACCACATCATCCACATCAGCTTCGAATCTGGCCCATTGATCTTGTAGCCTCTGGCAGTGTGCACATCCACCACAGGGCAGTGCAGATAAGTCTCTTCCGGCTTGGTAGCAGTCACACTGTGATTGAGCCACCTTTCTGGACTACGCATCTGCATTACTATGTCGTGCCCCGGGACGATGCTCAATCTGGAAGTCGTACTGGCCTAACTCCTCCATCCACCTTGCCAGCTGCCCTTCTGGGCGCTTGAAACGGAACAGCCAGGACAGACTGTTATGGTCAGTTCGAATAAGAAATCTGCGGCCCAGTAAGTAGTGTCTGAACTGTCTTGTAAATTTCACCACTGCAAGCAATTCACGTCTTGTTACACAGTAACGTCTTTGGGTTTTCTGCAGGTGAGAGCTGGCATAGGCTATAACCTTTTCCTCCCCATGCTGAAACTGTGAGAGAACTGCCCCTATGCTGCAATTTGACGCATCTGTGTCCAGGATGAAGGTACCTTGAGAGGTGGGATAGGTGAGTATGGGAGCTGTTGTCAGATGTTTTTTTAGCTCGCTGAAAGCTGCCTCCTGGGCCTCTCCCCAGTGAAACCCTGTGCCTTTATTCTGGAGCTCGTGCAGTGGGCTACAAATTTGGGAGAATGATTTAATGAACCGGCGGTAGTAGTTACATAACCCCAGAAAAGCTTGAAGCTCTGAAAGGCTTTTGGGGCAGTCCCAGTTGGTGATGTCCTGGATCAGCTTGGGATTTGGACGAATTCCCTCACCGCTGATGACGTGGCCTAGGAACAGAACCTCCTCCTTTAGCAGATGGCATTTAGATGGCTTCAGCTTCAGTCCATATTGACTCATGCGTTCGAAGACCACCTCCAGGTTTTTTAGGCTGTCGTCAATGTTTGCTTCCAGTACAATTACATCGTCAAGGTAAATAAGAAGGTTTCGCCACTGTAGTCCCCGGAGCACCACCTCCATAGCCCTCTGGAAAGTGCTTGGTGCGTTGCACAAGCCAAATGGCATCCGTGTGTACTCATAAAGGCCATACTTGGTGACGAAGGCAGTCTTACAACGGTCCTGCTTGTGTACTTCAATCTGCCAGTATCCACTCTGTAGATCCAGGGTGGAAAACACAGTAGCACCTTGCAAGGTGTCAAGGCATTCTTCGATGTTAGGAAGTGGGTAAGCATCTTTCAGAGTGAGTTCATTGAGCTTTCGATAATCGATACACCATCTAACCCCACCGTCTTTCTTTCTAACCAGGACCACAGGCGATGCCCACTCTGAGATGGAAGGTACAACAACACCTGAGCTCAACATTCCCTTGAGGTGTTCCTCCTCCTCCGCCTGGAACCACAGCGGTGTGCGGCGGGTTGCTTGCCTGATGGGCCGAGCACTGCCGGTGTCAATCCGATGGGTCACCATGTTGAAGTGACCTAGGTCACTGTCACCAGTAGCAAACACAGACTGGTACTTTAAGAGAAGTAGTAGGAGCTTACCCTCTTGCTCTTCACTGAGGCCGCTGCCAGCTGCTGTGAATAGTTCTTGTAGGTGGGCTGGTAGACCTAGAACATCATTATACTTGTTGCACCGGCGTACCTGTCGTGAAATTCTTTCTTCACCAGGACGATTGCTTTGGCCAGGACTCTTTGTAGCCTTCAGGCTATCTCGATCTTGGTTCTGAAACTTGCGGAAGTCTTTAGGGCACATCTCTTATAAGGGAAGTGTTTCAATGAGAATTCCCAGACAAGTGCCCTTGGCGAGGTGTGTGCTAACAGCAGATATATTGCATAGCCGAACAGGCACTTTTGGCTCCATGTTTACAAGGACACTTCCCGAGGAAACACCATCTGCAAGGCCAACCGGCTCCAGGACCGCTGTTATTTCAGGGTGTGGGTGTTCAACGAAGCCCCAGGTATCACACTCACTCTGCGGAGGAAGGGTCAGTGGTCTTGTTAATAACACCCGGGATATTGCATAACCTCCCTCAGGTCCACCCCTAACATAGCTGGGCACGAGCTCACCCTCAATGAAGACTTTGGGCCCTCTTTGTATGGTCACATTAGCTTTTATCATAAAATCCAATCCCAGGAGGAGGGAGTCCTGAATGGGGGCTATGTACACGATCCAGTCCCACTCTTTACTGCCAACCTTCAGTGTCACTTTATAGCCATCAAATACCCCCATTGTCTTTCCGGACTCTGCGTTTCGCAAACAGGCTCTCTTACTCTCTGGCTGGCTTTCTAAGTTGAGCTGCTTGTACACTTCACTGGACATCACAGTGGCTTCAGCTCCTGTATCTACAACACACATGATGGATAAATGATTTACCTGGATGGGAATTTGTAGACTGGGCCCTTCACTGGTGGCTCTGCCGACTGTGACTACAGATGGTTTAAGGGGTCTATTTTTGTTCTGGATAATACTAGCATTATGGCCACTCTGAGTACCGGCCAGGCCCTGGCCTCTGGACCTGGCCGATTCTAGTTTCCCTGCAGCTTGGGGCTAGGAGACCGGGAACACTGCCTTTTAAAGTGACCAAATTATCCACACTGGAAACATGCACCTTTATTGCTTGTGGATGGGCTTGGTGATCGTGAAGTGTTCAGGTGGTTGGGATCTCCTAGCTTACGCACAAAAGTTCTCCCACGCTGTTGTTCCATCCTTGCTTCTGGACATGGGGGGGGGTTCCTCTCCAACTGACACTTTATGGGCTAACGCGTCAACAGTAGCTTAAAGTTTCTCCACCTTCTCTACCAGCAGCTTCAGTTGGTCCACTGTAGCATATGTAGTCCGTTGTGGTACCTGTGCATTGAGTGAGGTAGACATTTCTGTTTTAGTGTGTTCATCTGCCCAGGAAATACGTCTGACTTTTCCCCTTAGCTCTCCATCTCGGCCTAATGTTGCTTTAAAATTGTGTTCGTGTGCTTCTACCAGTTTTTGAGCCTCTGTCAGTGTGGGCGGGTCTTTGTTCATTACCTCATATGCGATTCGCTGGTTGCAAAGGCCCCGAAGGAATGCGTCAGCTGCCAGTTGGTCCTGCAGTTGAAGATCCACTCCTGGATATGCTAAGGTGACCAGCCGACGAATCTCCTCCGCAAACTCAGCTGTAGGTTCCTTCTGTTGCCGTAGCTCATTTAAACGACGGCGTGCTGTGTTTGGTGGGTCTGTGTGGCCATACCTCTGTGCCAGCTGTTCTGTTAGGAGAGCATAATCTTCTCTGACATGCTCAGGCAGCGAGCACACGAAACGAATAGCCGACCCTCTCAGCCTCTCATGTAGTCTATCCACTCTTTCAGTGCTTGTCCAATTTTGTCTCTGAGCCATTCTTTCAAAGGGAATAAAGAAGGAAGCCCAGTCATCCTTTCCTTCGAATGCTGCAAGGGCCTTTGAGCTGGCACAGCATGTGGAGTAACGTGGTGCTGCATGGTTGCCATGATGGCTATTATTGTTGTGCATGCCCATATCCCTGTCGTGGCCTGGGAACTGAGGGTTGGCACTGTTTGGAGATGTTGTTGCAATGGGTGACAGACCACCACCTCTCCTGTTAGTAGAACGTCTACGCACTGCTGGCTCTAAAGACTCGTCCACATTCCATTGTCTTACAGGGGCTGATGTGCGAGAGCGCTGCCGGATCACCTCTAGTTCTGGGGAAAAATCAGGGGGGCCGGATGGAATGGTGGGAAGCACCTCTTTGTAATGTTCGATTGGTGATGAACTTGACACAGTATTTGACTGATCATTCCCATCAGGCTGCTTCAGCCAGGGTGTTTGAATATCTTTGACAGCTGTCTGAGTCAGTACTGGGGACAACATTTGCTGCAGCTGTTTGGTTTGGTGCTCTAACAAGATCTGTAGCCAGGCTGGTGGTTGTTCTAGGTTTTTAGCAGCACAAGCTTCTGCCCCTGAGTGGAGAATTTCTTCATTTTTTATTATTATTATTTTTTTTTTAAATGTTTCTGGTCTTCCAGTCTTTTATTTTGACATCCAAGACGCTGGCTGGGGGAGGGAATGTTTTGATCACGTGACCTCGCTTCTCGGCGCGGTAGCGCCCCTGTGGCTATGTAGTTAACCTGTTAGCCTCCGATGCTAATTTAGCGTCGGCGCCCGGAACTTTATTTTTTCGAATGTTCTTTATTCAGCGTTTAATGAGTTTAAACACTTGCCACACTCTGCAATGGCGATGTCAAAATCCCGCTTCTGACGCCAGTTGTCGCGTTTCTTGTTTGTTTGTTATCGCCCGCACTGCATCACTTGCATTAGCTATCTTGCTATCGGAGAGGGTCGGCTCGTGTAGCCACTGTGCTAACTGCTCGTCAGGCGGAGATGCTGCGCGCGATGGTGGAGGTGTGGAAATTAGACACACGACAAGGTATAGTTCAGTTAACTCTTTAGTCAGGATCAAGAGCTTTACAACAGTAGGACTACCTAGCTCCAGCACCCGAACAATCTTCAGCGTTCGATGCTGGGGCAACACGGCAAGTCTCATAAACTGTAACTGAGTCAGAAAGTCCGAACACACACATATAAACTGGATGCTGAACTCTGATTGGCGGAGCCAAACATCACTCACATATCGCCGCTACAATATGTTTGCCAACTGACTGTTCAGTTGTGTATTAACTGCATGGTGTCAGTGAGATTTGGCCATCAAAGAGCCTCGGCTAAGGACATCGGCAGCCTTAAGCTAGCATTAAATTAGCTTACCACCCCAACCCATTTTTTCCCCCTGTTTTGCTGCAGATTGAGAGGCAAACACAACTGCGTATTCACCTGGAGTCAGCTCGACCGTTTGCTCAAGTTTTTGTGGTAAGAACAGTACTTGCTGTTTAAGTTACCATATTTTAACTACTATGTACAACACAGATTGTTTAAACAAGTGCAGCGTGTGCGCGCTCACTAGTGATGGGCATTTCGGCTCTTTTCGGAGAGTCGGTTCTTTTGGATCGGCTCTCTTAAAAGAGTCGGCTCTTTCGGCTCCCAACTGGCTCCTTTCACTTTTTTTGTATCTTAAATCAGTTTATTACCAAATTATGTGTACAATTAATTACTATTGTAAAAACACAGTATAAATGTTTATTATTATTATTAATATGGCTTTAGTTATATACTCAACAAGAACAGATTGCAGGTTGTTTTCGATATGAAATTTTAATTTTGCACAGTCTAAACTCTGCCTTTGAACTGTCTATCTAAACTTTACTACGCTTTCTGTCACTTATTTTCTTCACCTAGCTTTAATTTATCTATTTATTGCGCAAACTTCTCTCGCTCTCAGTGTGTGTCTCTGTGTGTGTGTGTGTGTGCGCGCGCGCCTCCCCTCCCCTTCAGTTCAGATACAGACGCACACATCGGCTTCACTTCAAAGAGCCGACTCTTAGAGCCGGATCATTCGCGACCGACTCATCACTAACGCTCACACTGCCTAATTAATCCACTTTTGAAATTTAAAATCTGCCATATCTTTTTATATTGTCAGAAAGGTGATTAATGCAACTAGTTTATCTGACGTGGTGTAGTCTACTTCAGTAAAACATTTTCTGTTTCTGATATTTTGCTCCAAGAGTGTACAGTTACAAAATATTTAAAAAATGACCAATACAGTGCACTTAAGCACTATTAAATATTTCTAAGTATAACTATTATTTATTTAACCCTTTGGAGTCAGTAAAGTCCTAGTCAGATAATGTTTTAGACAACTTGTGAACATTTTTTAAAGATTATTTTTACTGTTAGCTTTACAATCTGTTTATGTTTAAAATGAGCTTTAAGTGGATTTTTTAAAACTCTATCTTCAGTGTTGGATTAAATTTTCATAAGATGGCACAAGTTGTCTGAAAGTTTATCATGTAAGAGGACCTTAAGTGGTTTAAGCCTGTCCCACATTTGGTTAGCCATTTTACAGTTTGTGACTTGCTGGTCATAAGTAATTCTAGGAAATCCTTTTTAGACTTTGTTTCTTTCTCTTGTTCTTCCGCTTGTTTTCTATGATGATTCAAAAATGCATTCTCGACATATCAAACTCTATTGTCCTCACTAGATATTGATCCTTTTTTTGTTTCCACTTTTTCAGTGAATGGTGCTAGAAGTGTTCCAGTGACAGAGTTAATGTGGCAATGCAAGGCCTGCCCATTAGTTTTACCAAGTAGGTCACAAATTCTGAGGCATTATCGAGTGAGACATAGGCATCACGGAAATAACAGTCGTATTCCATGTGTACATGCAAGCTGCCCATGTAGTTTTAAAACATGGAATGCCCTGTTAATTCATTTGAATAGATGTCATGTTATTAAAACTACCCCATGTCAGTCAAGGGGATGTACATTTAGCTGCCATTTGTGTCCATGTAAGGATCTTGTGTCTGAGAGGGATTATTGGACCCACATTAATGCACATTTAAAAAAAAAATGAGGTTGTAACTTGTATGTTGGTGGATTGCAACTTTAAAACCAACATCTTAGGCTCATTTAAATCCCACAAAAGCAGGAAACATAGGTCTTATTCACTAGACGATTTTAAACCAGGAATAGTAGTATCAGTCACAGCTGCTCACCCTGAATCTCCTTCCAATTCTTTTGATGATGACATTGGTGAGGATGCTCAGCCAGGTACCAGTGCTGAGGTTCCAAATGATCTCCCAGATGTAATTGAGCACAGTTTGGCAGCAGCTTTGTTAAAATTAGAACATTTTTCTAATGTATCAAGCAAAGCAATCAGTGATTTTTTGGTAGAACTAAACCACTTAACTGACAATCTCTCAAAATCTTATGTAGAAGGTGTTCTAGTGAACATTTTTCAGAAGCACAAGCTCCAAGTTGACAGAGCTGTAATAGAAGAAATAATTTCTTCTCTTTGCTCAGCAAGTCCTCTAAATAAGGCCATCGAAAAGGGTGGGCCATTGAGTTCTGCCTATCAACGTAAACAATATTACAAGGCAAAATTTAACATTGTAGAACCAGTTCAATATATTCTGGATGCAAAAGAGAACAAGACTTTTCAGTATATTTCCATCCTTGAGTCCCTGCATGTGCTGCTGAGTAGGAAAGATATTGTTGACAAGATAGTTAATAATCACGAAATAGAAAGGAAAACGGAGAGTGGAAACGAAACTTTGTACAGGTCTTATAAGGATGGTCAGCATTGTAAGGAAAATGGCTTGTTTTCAGAGAAAGACCTAAGTCTGTCCATAACTTTGTATGCTGATGACTTTGAGGTCTGTAACCCTTTGGGCACCTCTCGCAAAACTCACAAACTTTGTGCTGTGTATTGGGTACTCAATAACCTACCCCCTGGGTCTCAATCTAGTTTGTCCTCAATTTTCCTGGCCATTTTGTGCAAAACAAACAATGTAAAGTCATTTGGCTATGAAAAGGTTTTAGAGCCCCTACTACGTGACCTGAGATCTTTAGAAGTTGATGGAATTTTTGTCACACAACTGAACAAATCATTGAAGGGTGCAGTGCAGACTATTGTTGCTGATAATTTAGGAGCACATGGAATAGCAGGCTTTGTGGAAAACTTTACAGGCCCCTTCATTTGTCGTTTTTGTACAGCACAAAGTGCAGACATTCAATCACATGAGGTTAGGTCAGGGATTTTCAGTCTAATTTTCAGAAAAAAAGAAACACATGAAACCCATGTCAAAACAGCCCTAGATAGCGGCAGTAGCGTTTTTGGAGTTAAAAGAGCTTGTCCTTTTACTAAAGCGCTTTCTTATTTTCATGTACTCAGTGGTTACCCTCCTGACATTGCTCATGATCTTTTTGAAGGCATTGTGCCGGTTGAAATATCACATTGCCTCACATTACTCATATCCAAGAAGTACATCACTTTGGATGATCTAAACAGTTCTATTTTGCATTTCCCATACAAGGGGACAGACAAAACAAATAAGCCTCATCCTTTGCCACAAAACCTTTCAGGCAGGAAATCCATAGGGGGCAATGCACATGTGCTTATTAAGATTGCTCCCATTTTTGATTGGCCCCAAGATTCCTGAACATGAGCCAGCATGGCAGATCCTACTGGATCTAAAACACATTGCTGAGCTAGTGGTTGCCCAAGTTCACAGTGATGAGTCTATTGCTTTCCTTGAGAGCAAAGTTTCAGATCACAGACAAAGATATCAAGAGGTGTTTCCAAACAACAAATTGCTGCCCAAACATCACTACATAGAACATTACTCGCAGCTAATTAAGCTTTTTGGACCTCTTGTGGGACTTTGGACCATGAGGTTTGAGGCAAAGCACAGTTTTTTTTTTTAAATTGTGAAACACAGCAGTTGCTTTAAAAATGTGCCTTTTTCTCTGGCTGTGAAGCACCAGTTTATGATTGGTTACCACCTGTCATCTCCAAATATTGATAAACCAGTGCTAGAAGTGTCAGATGCATCCACTGTTCCATTGGAGCTTTTGAAGGAAGAGTTAGCACAAGCTTTTAAACAGAGAAATCCTTATGTATCTGAAATAAACCTAGCAAAAAATGTTTGGAGCAAGGGAATACAATACAGAACAGGTATGATCGTGGCACATGGTTCTTTTGGTGGCTTGCCTGAATTTGGAGAAATCCATCAAATATGCATTTTGCAGCAGAGACAATTTTTTGTGTTAAAACTGCTGTGTGGATGGTATTGTGAGCATTATGGAGCTTTTCAGCTGACTCCATGTCCGGTGCGAGAACTTGCTGTTGTTGAAGTCTCTGAACTAGTTGATGAGTATCCACTGGCTGCCTATGTAGTTGGAGGCGTGCGAATGGTGACCTTAAAGAGATCGATCTGTGTCTTTAGGTAAGCTAATGTAAGTGTCCTCAGGTGCATACAGTGTTTAAAAGGACGTCCGGGGTTCTTTCAGATAAACAATTTCAGCTATAGCTATTAACTAGTTTAAAAAAATCTGGAATTTAATTTGATTTGGATTTACCATTGTTTTTTGTTTAGGCATAGCTGTTGGCTCTTTGTGCTCCTCTTTTGCTTCTTCTCTCCTACTTTTTTGCTCCTCCCCTCTCAGCTCATTCACCTTTCATCATCTTCCTCTTTTTTTGCTTATCCCATTTTTCTGTCCCTCTATCTCTTTCCTCATCAACCTCCTGTTTTTTCTGGTTTGTTCCATCTGTTCTTGCCTCTCTTCCCATTTAAATCTCCTCAGTTTTCATCCTTTTTTTTTTTTGGCTTGTCTCTGCTTAACTCTTCTTCGCACCCTTTCCTCTCATCTATTTCCTCCTCTACAGATAAGATATGAACATTACTTTTCTATATGATCACTTAAGATTTGTTTCAAAGTATTACTCAAAGAAATAGAAAATTTATGGAAATGTTATTGAAATTTTTGAAAAATTATCACATGGAAACCCTGGACAGTACTCCTTTTCAATTCTGTTTTGTGCCTGGAGAGCACTTCCTCTGGTATTGTCCTGTGCTCCCCTAAACCTCTGAATAACCCACAGGGATACGTTTGGGATTTTTTTTTGTTTTGTTTTTGTTTTGTTTTTTTTATTAAATGGGCAACATCTAGCACCCATGGGGTGATGGAAAGACTGTTGAAAAAGTGTTAACAGTGATCTAAAAAAACTATAACAAGAAAAATTGCTGTCTCTGCTGTCATACACTAATGTGCATGGAAACCCTGGACACACTACGTGGTGTTTTGGTTCATGTTACTAACTAACCTAACTTCCTTTACACTTACTGTCTTTTTCTCTTTCTTTAGTATTATGTTGTAAAATTATTTAATGTATTAGTGTTGTAACAGTACAAGGAAAGATTTGGTGATTAAGAAAGCCACTTGTTTTGAAACAGATTCTAATTACATTTTCTTATTCTTTCAGAGCATAAAGTAAAGTGGGACCATGACAGCTCAGGCCATTTTCAGAGTTATCCTTGGACCACACAGTAGTCAGAGGGTCATGATTTCTGCTGGTTTGCCTTCAACTGTTGCTGAACTGGAGACTGAAATAAAGACTCAATGTAAAATAGTGGAACCCTTCCGGCTGCAATTTATGGACACGCTTTTTGGCAATGAGTTTGTGAACTTAACTTCAATGGAAGAAATACAAGACAAAGCAACAATCAAAGTTATATACACATCCTACCAACCTCAAGATCCAGGTGAAGACAGTTTATCTATTGCTTCAGGCAGCGCTCCTGATGACACCTCATACAGTTCTGGTGATAGCACCATCATTCTTTCATCTTCAGAGTCAACATCATCATCACGGTCTTGTTGGCCAGATTTGTTCTGCGTTCCCCGTTTCACGTACGATGCTGAAATTAAGCTAGAGAAGGCCCATGTAGCTTTCAAAGAAAATGGGATGCTGTTGATTCCTGATCCAAAGTTAAAGTCTGACATATTAGAGGGCTTGATCCAGGAGATAGTTAAGCACACAGTTTATCTTACAGACAGTAAGTTTGACCAAGTTGCAGAGGCACTCATCCTGAGACACCCATGTTTAAAAGAAAAAGGCTCACCCAGTGGCTATGCAGGATGGAAAATGAGCCTCAAATACAAGTTGTCAAACTATCGCACACATCTTCGAAAAGTAGGGTGTCCCGAAGTATGTGTGAATTCTTTAAAACATAAACCAGCTGAGAAATGCTCCCCTGCTTTTGATGTTAAAAGACCAAAGAGGGGTGAAGTGGATTACTGCCCATCTTTTCCTCTTGGAGAAAGTGAACAGTCCCTTGAGGAGATGAGGGTTGAACTCCTGTCAGATGTGAAGAAGCGCAACAACAGAGAAACAATTAAAAAGAAAATGGATGCAACATTTGCATTGAGGAGACAAGAAATTGTCTATGATGATCCCATGATCAGTGATGTACAAGAGAGATGGCCAGCTCTTTTTTATGCAGCAGAGGTAATTAAAAAAAATATGCCTTGACTAGCTGTCATAAATGCATTAATGTTTAAAGGTAATGGTTGACTTTATTAGTTTGTGTTTCAAAATATTCCCATTTCAAAGCCCAGATGACCAACCATTCATGATGTATGCCATAATATGGCAGATGTTGTTTTTAATGTTTGAAATGTCTCTTGAAATCTTTTGACTGTCATTTAATAATAATTTCATGTTGTTTCAGATAAATGCGGAATTCAAGCGCATCACAACAATGCCTCTACAATCAAGATTTCTGTCGCAGCTTGACTTTCTTTCTGAAAGTCTGCTGAGAGTGTTTGCAAAGCGATCGGGTGAGCCGGGCAAAAAGCTGAAAAACATAGCTGCCACAATGACGGTAAGAACTTTCAACTTCTTCCATCCCATAAAGTACATATGCATTGCATTTGTTTAGTGAAAGATTGGTATACTGTATCCATTGCATTGCTTACTTGGTGTGTGATTACTGGTAATCTAATCCACCTGCAGTTATAAATAAAGTAGATTGAGTGAGTGATGGAAGGAGGGAGGGACTGAGTTATGAAGGGAGGGTAGGAGGGGGTGAATGGTGGAGGGAGGGAGTGAGGGATGGATTTTTGATTTCACTGAAATAACCCTTTCATTTTTATTTTGCATTCACTGTTCCACTGTGAGACATTTATCTTTTTTATATCATCAGGACATTATAAAAAGTCCAGTCCATAATGGTCAGGTCAAATGTACAGTTTTTATATTTTGTAGATGTTAGTGTCATATGATGACTGGTTAGAAAAGTCAAAGTTTTTGTCTTTTGATCACCTTATTTTGTGCTACTGAAAATTTGAGTTCACATCTCTATTTTCTTTGTTGTAATTCTTAAGGATGACACTGATGTTCGAAGGGAGTCCCTCATCAAAGGACTCTGCATCTATCTGAATGAGAGTCCTGATGTCTTGGTGCAGGAGTACATGGTGAGTGTTTTGAGTAGATTTTGGCTATACAACATTGTAAAACCATGCATTCAGTTATTTCTGTGATTACATTGGGCTGTTAAGGCCCTCTTTATTAATTTGGGAAAGTAATTCTAGTAATTCCAAAGTAATCCCAGTGCTGAGATTAAAACAATAAGTTAAACTTGTCACATTACATTTTCAAACCTACCAATTTTTCTCCATATCCCCCTATTGATAAATGGAGGATTTTTCACTTTCATAATAGCATTATGACAGGGTTCCTGTGGATCCTCAAAAGGCATTGAATTCATCAGTCCAAAAATAAGGCTTTAATTAGCCTTAAAATGTCTTAAATCAGTCTTTCAGAGGTCTTAATGTTAACACTTTATAAGTAGGATGATTGTAATTTGTCTCAAATATTAAAATAATTGGTAAATTTTATTTTTTAAATAGTTTACAGAATTCCTCTCACAGCCAGTTTTATGTTTAAATAAACATTTGGCTAAAATTGTCGTTTTTCATATTTGTGCTTATTGTGAATTTGGTCTTAAATTTAATTTAAAGGGGCATTAGAGAGGTCTTAAAGTCTTAATTTTAACTTGTATTAAGCAATAGGAACCCTGTATGAAAGTGAATAACCACCCATTTTGATCCCTTTGAAGAAAATTACGCCATCTTCCCATACTGGGCTGACTTGTCTGACAATGGTATAACTGGGACTGAGATATGGCCCTGGAGTATATCAAGTCCAGGTTAATGATCAAAATCATCCAGGAACATAAAAACAACTTCCAAAAAAGTGTGAAGTTAATGTTAACATTAGTTTTTGCTTGAATGTTCATTGCCCAAACAGTACCAGACTTGTACCATCCAAATTGAGAGTCTAAAAGAAAATCTTAAATCATTTTATTGGCTTAGTCTGGCTTCTGGTGGGCTAATATCTTTCAAACAAAAACTAATATAAATCTTCAAGGTTCCTCTTCATTTGAGATTAAATAAATGTCAGGGTTTTTTTTCTTTCGTAGAAATGGACCATGAATATCATGGTCCATTGGAAGGGCTGTCTTTGGCTACAGCCATCGACTGTTCTGCTAACATGGGTTTAAGTAAATGGTAAGGAATTGCTGCATTCTAAAGAGATCAGTGTAAAAAGGAATCTTAAAAAAATGTTTTATCTTTAAACAGGACATGGCTGAGGCTGCTACACTGAGTGCAATTGAAAAAACTACAGTGGGCATCTACGTCACCAGAGAGACGCCAGGCAGTGACTCTTCTGATGTTGGCATCATCATTAAAGGTGTTGTGGTTCTTCAGGACCTTGATAACGTGGCCCTTGCAGTAGCCATGTTTGGACTTTTTTACTCCTTGAACATGAGATACCCATCACAACTACGCTTCACTTTTGAGGTGATTCAAAAGTTGGTAATGGAGTTGGATGCAACTCAGCTCTCAAGAAAAGCTCAAAACTTGAAAACAAAACTGCTCCTGTAAGAAAAACTCACTGTTGTGTACATGATGTGGTCAGCTCCAGGTGAGAGGACATTTAAATCTCACACTTGCTCTCCGTTTTGGAGGTTGAATTTTCCGATGAACAATCAGCAAATCCGAGTTCACTGATTAATGTGCCATAAAAGTACATTTTTTTTAGTTGTTTACATTTGAAAAACACTACCTCCTTGCTGTAAAATGCCTCAAACATTTTATATTTGTTGGAACAAAACTGCTCCTGTTAGGAAAATTTGCTCTTTTGTACGTGATGTGGTCAGCTCTAGGTGAGAGTACTTCTAAGTCTCAAACTTGCTCTCCTATGTTTTGGAGGTTGAATTTTTATTTGTTTTTCCAAGGTGAATAACCAACTAACCACAACAAATCAGAGTTCATTGTTAGGAACTTATATTAATGTATGAAAGACATTAAAATCTCACATTTCAGTACTCTCCTACTTTTTGGAGGTAAAATTTTCAGGGTTAACAATCAGCAACCCAAAACAAAAAAACTGTTCAATGAGTTCACTGTTCAGATTTTATAAATATATATATATATATTTGTTTATCTTGTGTTTAGATTTAATGATAAAGAACACTTGTTATAAAACAGAGTTTTATTACATTGTCTTATTCTGTTTCACATGTGATTTGATCAGCTCCAGGTGAGAGTTGTAAGTCTTAAACTTGCTCTCCTATGTTTTGGAGGTTCAATCAGAGTTCATTGTTAGGAACTTGTATTAAAGTTTATAACTCTGTAACTGCCATGTTGATGGGGCCATTCCTCCCCCTGCCTCCTTTTTACCCTTTTTGTACAAGTTTTCTGATAGGCAGCACTTTTATATTTCAGTTTATATTTTTCTTTAAAAATGAGCTCTAAGAGCTGTAGAGTTTGGCAGTCTAGTCCCATCAGGACCATGTGAAATGACATGTTTGGTTAAATTCAATTGGAGTAAAGAGTTTTGAACTTATGTCACAATATTGTTGCCATTTTTGACCCTGTATTTCTGTTTATAAATAAAGGTGTTGACATGCAACTGCTAATTTTTATTATTAACAGAGATAAAATGGGTAATAATTGTTTAAGAAAGTTATCAGGGTGTTCCTAGTAGTGTTTATTGTGTAGTAATAGTTTATTTGAATGTTAATGGCTACTAATGTCTGCATTTTAAATCAGTCCAGTAATTGCACTAATTTGTTTACAGTTGTAATATTTTTATTTAATCTAGACAATAGGGGCCTTAAGCAGAGGGTTTGTGTTGTTTTTCCAAGATGGTTGCCTAAAAGAAAATGTCTAACTTCTGTGCTGTGACTGAGTCAAAACACTGTAAAACAGAAATTACTTCTTAACTGTTGATTTATATCTCAGTGGAGCAGTAATGTTAGTTCAATTCTTTACCTATGGTCACTGCAGTGAAAATAGACATTTTGTTTTGAAAGATTACTAAGAGTTACTGGCAACCATCTTTGAAGAGAACAATACAATCTGTTGTAAGACCTCTATTTGTAAAATTTAGTATTTGACACTTGAATATAATATCAGCATTTAAAATGAAGATAACATGTAGTATTTACGTGACCGGTAGTATTTAAGTAAAAGTTATCGAATAGGGTTGGAATAAAGTGAGAAAATTGCACCGGATTAAAGTGTTCTAGGAGCTCAAATCACTTCATCATAACATGTTTCAATCACACGTTATCAACACAAAATATACATGTTTATTAAATGTGAAAAACTTGTGATAATTTAACTTAATTGTTTAAGTTGCTGCTGAAGCAAAACAAATGTGTGCAACCAATGTCCACTATTGAATTAAGTAAATCCAACAAGTTCTTTTTTTCAGTGTAGGGCGAATGGTTGAAAGCACTGAAAAGAATTAGCAGGAGCACAGAAGTTGTTCTTTTTTCCCGTCACCTTTATTTTTGGCCACAACAATCAAAATATTTACAAGCGCGCTATGAAAAAAAAAATAGAAAACTCAACCTCTACCACCAGAGGAAACAGACTTGTGACTGCAAAGTCACTTAAGTCACATTCATTGATGTTTACAAGTCACAGGCCTAGCATAGCTTTTAGCCCTTCTCCAGAAAAAAGAACCCCTTACCCCTTTTCCAGAGCTGTATTTAAACAGGTAGCTCCTCCCCTGGATCATACCATACCTCATACAGGTAAAGACAAAATATATAACAAAATAAATATCTAGTTCACAGAGCATCAAATATGGCAAAATGTTATGAGTTACAAACAATACTCAAACCCATTCAGTAACAACATTTCCAATATTTACAGCATATGCTTATCTAACATTTCTTCTCTTTTACAGGTTCTTCACCCCTCCCCTACAGAGGATGGACTCACCCAGGTAAGTAAAGCTAAGGAATTTTCCAATAGTACTCTTTTAGGACCCCACTGGTGAGTGTGAGCAGTGCCAGAATACAACAGGTGAGTGTTTACACTACAGTTCATGTTGGTAATGTGTCAGGGTACCTTACATCATTACACACTGACAGAGGAAACATTCATGGTGCTGAGGAACATGCACGTCTTTAACCCTTTAATGATCTCAACAAGAACTCAACTTTCAAAATTTTATGGATGATTTTTCAGCTGCTGCTTCAGGTTGACACATAAGTTAGAAATGGTGTTTTCTTAAAGTAAGAATACCAATGTTTTTTACGTTTAACACACGCCAATCAGGGAGTAGATACAGCCCAGAAAAGATTATTTAAATACAGCTTATTTTACCCAGCTATTTAGATTATACTAATGGTTGAGCAGATCATTAAAGGGTTAAAAGTGCTACACGTTTAGTTAAACTTGCTTGAGTTTTGCTTTTAAATTAATTCTGCCAAAATTCAATTGTTTTAGGTTATTATGTATTATGTATATAGTATCTACAGTATAACTTGAATGTACTACCCATATTTTAAAAGGTGACTTTTAATTCTATCTAAGTAAATTTCTGGAAAGATACTTGTACTTTTACTCAAGTATGGCCTTCAGGTACTTTATACACCACGGGAGGTTTACCCTTGGAAGCACAAGTCGTGGATGTAGCTCAGTGGTAGAGTGCATGCTTTGCATGTATGAGGTCCTGGGTTCAATCCCCAGCATCTCCATTCAGAAGCTTTTAATTAGGGACCATGTCTTGCCTGGAGATCTTATTCTCTACAATAGAGCTATAGAGCCACAGCAATGCTGTTGTGTCAGAAAAGGGGATGTAGCTCAGTGGTAGAGCGTGTGCTTCGCATGTGTGAGGTCCTGCGTTCAAGCCCCAGCATCTCCATTCAAAAGTTTTTAATTAGGGACCATGTCTTGCCTGTCTGTCTTATTCTCTACAATAGCGCTTTCGAGCCACAGCAATTTTGCCTTGTTACAAAAGGGGATGTAGCTCAGTGGTAGAGCGCATGCTTTGCATGTATGAGGTCCAGGGTTCAATCCCCTGCATCTCCAGTAGCTTGTTGTTTCACTCAGCTTTGTGTGCTTCTAAAGGCTATGGCTTTAAGAACGGTCACTATCAAGCTGGCGTTCTGCTTGTTACTCTTGAACTTTAAGAATGTGCTCAGCTTCCAGTTGTTATTTTTGCACAAGAACTTTTTTTTTAACTTTTTGCCAGCTACCTGGAGAGGTGCGATGGCCAAGTGGTAAGGCGTCGGTCTCATAAACCGAAGATCACGGGTTCAGTTCCCGTTCATGCTTTTAACGTGCATGTTCTCATTTTAAAACATTACCAATATGCTCTAGTTCACATTCCCCCTAAGCTAATTTAAGAATCACAACTCTTTTCCTATTTTCCCTTGCAGGTCTTATTTACCACATTAATGCTGTGCTTCCACACCAGCACATTTCCTCTACATAGGGATGGCAGCTTAGAGGTACTGCATGTCGTGCCTGTATGAGCTCCAGAGTGTCACAATCCCTTGAAATATCCAGGTACTTAGTCAGACTCAATCACAAGCTTGTTTTAAATTTCACCCAGCTGACTGAGCAAAGGTACAGGAGTTAGATGAGTTTTGGATTGGACTTTCTATTGGCTTGCATGACATGATGGAGCTTGTTAACCGAGTGTTTAATGTCTTTTGGAGCCAACCGGTTCAGAGAGCCAGTTCTTAACCGCTACCACAGAAGACTATGCAAGTGTGCTGTTAAATCTGCAATCCCTCACTTGACAGAGGCTAGAGATTCCTGCTCCTGGTTCTGCTTCTCTTTTTGCAAAGACTCTCGTACCTGTTGGAGGTTTACAGTGGTGTATAGTAACGAAGTAATAATATTTGTTACAGTACTTAAGTAGTTTTTTGGAGTATCTGTACTTTACTGGAGTATAAAAAAATTCGGCAACTTTCACTTTTACTCCACTACATTTCCTAAAGAAATTGTGTACTTTTACTCCGATACATTCGCTGTATGCGAATTCGTTACTCGTTACTACAAAATAAAACTACAAGAATTTTTTTAACTAAACAATGTGAGATGTGTGACAGACTGCAGCAGGTTTGGCGAATCTGCGCTTGTAAATTACATCAGCGCTTAAACACATTAATGCCCAGATGCAAACGTTGTGTAAAAGCGCATCGTTCACTCAAAGATACGGAATAATCGTCATTTCAGAATCTCCCTGTCTAACACACTGATGTAAGTTAGGAATGATTAACAAAGTAAAGCCACAGCACCATTGTTTTTATTATTATTATTATTAGCATTAACATTGTTCAGATATCTAGCTACCGATTACATTCGAACCACAAATAAAACGTTTCACTACATTAGTTTGTAATTAATTCAGTGCAGACATGATGTCCCATCATTTTTAAAAACTCACCTACAGACAAATATTTCCTCAGATAACTTCTGTATTACACTGTGTGATTAAAGCGTGTTCCCAGACTACCACAAAACAAGTAGAAAAGGGCACTCTTTATGGGTAATGTAGGGTGAATGGTTGAAAGCACTGAAAAGAATTAGCAGGAGCACAGAAGTTGTTCTTTTTTTCCCCGTCACCTTTATTTTTGGCCACAACAATCAAAATATTTACAAGCGCGCTATGAAAAAAAAATTGAAAACTCAACCTCTACCACCAGAGGAAACAGACTTGTGACTGCAAAGTCACTTAAGTCACATTCATTGATGTTTACAAGTCACAGGCCTAGCATAGCTTTTAGCCTTTCTCCAGATAAAAGAACCCCCTACACCTTTTCCAGAGCTGTATTTAAACAGGTAGCTCCTTCCCTGGATCATACCATACCTCATACAGGTAAAGACAAAATATATATAAAAAATAAATATCTAGTTCACAGAGCATCAAATATGGCGAAATGTTATGAGTTACAAACAATACTCAAACCCATTCAGTAACAACATTTCCAATATTTACAGCATATGCTTATCTAACATTTCTTCTCTTTTACAGGTTCTTCACCCCTCCCCTTCTACAGAGGATGGACTCACCCAGGTAAGTAAAGCTAAGGAGTTTTCCAATAGTACTCTTTTAGGACCCCACTGGTGAGTGTGAGCAGTGCCAGAATACAACAGGTGAGTGTTTACACTACAGTCCATGTTGGTAATGTGTCAGGGTACCTTACATCATTACATACTGACAGAGGAAACATTCATGGTGCTGAGGAACATGCAGCACGTCTTTAACCCTTTAATGCTCTCAACAAGAACTCAACTTTCAAAATTTTATGGATGATTTTTCAGCTGCTGTTTCAGGTTGAGACACAAGTTAGAAATGGTGTTTTCTTAAAGTAAGAATATCAATGTTTTTTACATTTAACACACGCCAATCAGGGAGTAGTTACAGCCCAGAAAAGATTATTTAAATACAGCTTATTTTACCCAACTATTCATATTATACTAATGGTTGAGCAGATCATTAAAGGGTTAAAAGTGCCACACGTTTAGTTAAACTTGCTTGAGTTTTGCTTTTAAATTAATTCTGACAAAATTCAGTTGTTTTAGGTTATTGGGATATATATACAGTATCTATAACTTGAATGTACTACCCAAATCAAAAAAATGGAACAGTATAGAAAATGCAAATAAAATAGATGCAGTGTTTTTTACATTTACATCGACTCTTATTCCATCTTTTATAAACCCAAAATATTTCATGTTTTGTCTGGTCAACTTCATTCTTAACATACACATACGTGCATTTTAAGCTACAACACATTCTAAAAAAAGTTGGAACAGGGCAATTTAGTCCTCGTAATGAGGTTAAAAAACAACTAAATAATGACGTGATTTCAAATAGGTGATGTGAACAGCTGATTATAATCACAAATTGGCACAGATCATGTTCAAATGGAAGCAAGAAAAAAGCTTGTTAAGGTGGTTTACAGGCTTAAAAGAACAATCTTATATTTTTCTAAATGACCGCTTCAGTTTATACTAACAGCATTTACTTTTACTTCTACTTTCAATACTTAAGTACATTTAATATCAAATTACTTTTAATACTTAAGTACAATAAACATCAGATACTTTTAGACTTTTACTCAAGTAAAATTTTAAAAGGTGACTTTTACTTCTATCTAAGTAAATTTCTGGTAAGATACTTGTACTTTTACTCAAGTATGGCCTTCAAGTACTTTATACACCACTGGAGGTTTACCCTGGGAAGCTCAGTGGTAGAGCTTCGCATGTATGAGGTCCTGGGTTCAATCCCCAGCATCTCCATTCAGAAGCTTTTAATTAGGGACCATGTCTTGCCTGGCGTTCTACCATGTCAGAAAAGGGGATGTAGCTCAGTGGTAGAGCGCATGCTTTGTGTGTATGAGGTCCAGGGTTCAATCCCCTGCATCTCCAGCTTGTTGTTTCACTCACTTGAAACAAACTTCAAGTTTGCTTCCACACCCGATAGCTTTAAGAATGAGCACTTTCAAGCACACATTCCAGTGCTTACTCGTGGACAGGGACATTTTTCAGTGTGTGACCTTTCTTTGCTGTGCTGCCATGGCCATGGGCTAAGGCGTCGCTCTAGGAAACCAAAGCTCACGGCTCATTCCCAGAGTGTGTCTTATTCGTGCTTTGTTTTTGAAGTCACAGACAAAACGCTCCTTGAAACAAACACTTGGCCGTTAAAGACCCAATCACAAGTGTTTTCTTTTGTAAACTTCACCTGGCAAAAAAGATCAACGGCTATAGGACAGCACAAGAGAACTTACCTAACACATCAAAGCTGTAATTCCACAGCAGCATCTTACTGCTACACACTGATTGTAGCTTAGATTAAACCGTTCAAATATCCGGGTAGTTGTTCCAGACCCATTCACAAATCGGTTTTAATCTTTACCTAACTAATTGGGCAAAAGGGCCAGAGGTTTGGTTATTTTTGGCCAGCCTTTCCATTTGCTTTATTGACACGGTGCAGCTTGTTAACTGAGTGTTTAATGTGTTTTGGAGCCAACTGGCTTGCAGAGCCAATTCTTAACCGCTACCACAGATTACTCTGCAAGTGTGCCTTTAAATGTGCAATCCCCTGCCTGCTAGAGGCTAGAGAAACCTGGTCATGGGTATCTTTTTGTTTTTGCAAAGAGTCATGTACCTGTTGAATTGGTGCTTGTTCCGGGGGATGTAGCTCAGTGGTAGAGCGCATGCTTTGCATGTATGAGGCCCTGGGTTCAATCTCCTGCATCTCCTGTAGCTTGATGTTTCACTCTGCTAGAAAAAAGCTTCAAGTGTGCTTCTAAAGCTGATGGCTTTAAGAATAATCACTGTCAAGCTGGCGTTCTGCTTGTTACTCCTGAACTTTAAGAATGTGCTCAGCTGCCAGTTGTTACTTTTGCACAAAAACATTTTTTCAACTTTCTGCCAACTACCTGGAGAGGCGCGATGGCCAAGTGGTAAGGCGTCGGTCTTGTAAACCGAAGATCACGGGTTCAATCCCCGTTCGTGCCTTTAACATGCATGCTCTCGTTTTAAAACATGACCAATATGCTCTAGTTTACATTCCCCCTAGGCTAATTTGAGAAACACAACTCCTTTCCTAATTTCCCTTGCAGGTCTTATTTACCACATTAATGCTGTGCTTCCACACCAGCACATTTCCTCTACATAGGGATGGCAGCTTAGAGGTACTGCATGCCGTGCCTGTATGAGCTTCAGAGTGTCACAATCCCTTGAAATATCCAGGTACTTAGTCAGACTCAATCACAAGCCCATTTTAAACTTCACCCAGCTGACTGAGCAAAGGTACAGGAGTTAGATGAATTTTGGATTGGACTTTCTATTGGCTTGCATGACATGATGGAGCTTGTTAACCGAGTGTTTAATGTCTTTTGGAGCCAACCGGTTCAGAGAGCCAGTTCTTAACCGCTACCACAGAAGACTATGCATGTGTGCTGTTAAATCTGCAATCCCTCACTTGACAGAGGCTAGAGATTCCTGCTCCTGGTTCTGCTTCTCTTTTTGCAAAGACTCTCATACCTGTTGGAGGTTTACCCTAGGAAACACAAGTCAAGGATGTAGCTCAGTGGGAGAGCGTGTGCTTTGCATGTGTGAGGTCCTGGGTTCAAGCCCAGCATCTCCATTTAGTAGCTTTTAATTAGGGACCATGTCTTGCCTGGCGGTCTTATTCTCTACAATAGCGCTATCGAGCCACAGCAATCCTGCCATGTCACAAAAGGAAATGTAACTCAGTGGTAGAGAGCATGCTTTGCATGTATGAGGTCCAGGGTTCAATCCCCTGCATCCATTTGTTACTTTTGCACAGGGACATTTTTCAGTGTGTGACCTTTCTTTGCTTTGCTACCACTGCCATGGGCTAAGGCGTCGCTCTCGGAAACCAAATCTCACAGCTCATTCCCAGAGTGTGTCTTATTCGTGCTTTGTTTTTAAAGTCACAGACAAAATGCTCCTTGAAACATACACTTGGCCGTTAAAGACCCAATCACAAGTTTTTTCTTTTGTAAACCTCACCTGGCTAAAAAAAACAACGGCTATAGGACAGCACAAAAGAACTAAATACATCAAAGCTGTAATTCCACAGCAGCATTTTACTGCTACACAGGGATTGTAGCTTGGATTAAGCCGTTTAAATATCTGGGTAGTTGTTTCAGACCCTGTTAGAACATCAAGTTCTTTTGAAGAAAATCTTGCTGCTCAGATCTTCTACTCCAGTGTCGTTTACTGAATATGAGAAAACAAGCCTTTGAATTCTTAAGTGTACACTGGGAGAGACTTAAACACACACACACTTATAATAAGTCTTCCAATTTATTAGGTATATGAAGCAGGCTTATATAGTCTGTGTCTGCATGAGAAATGTGAGCCTATGCCTAAACTTAGTTAAATTTTAATGGTGAGATAGCCCGAAGCTAAGTTAATGGTTAGGGAGCTGGGATTAGAGAACACACAAAAAACCTATATAAATAGGTGTTATGGTTAACTATTGCTGGGATGTGTAACTCTGTTGCAACACAGAGGTCAAAGGAGAAGGACAAATGTCAAAAGTTTATGAACACTTTTTTATTCTATCTATCAGTTCCCCTTTTTCAGGCCCAAAAGGCCTGATCTAAATAATAAAATTGTTTCTGGGCCTGGGAATGAGATTCAAAACAGAGTTTTGGATACAGTGTAGAAGGCATGGTCCAAATAGGAGAATACACAGTATGATTAGCAGAATGGGTATGAAGGAGGAAAAAATCCAAGGACCCGAGCCTCCAGATAGATTAGTGAACCATTTATACCAAGAGTCATCAGCAAGGACTGGAACAGAAATAGAGTCCTTCATATGTGTAATAATATCGAAAACATTTTGATGATAATCAGGCACTTAAAAACAACATGAGGAATTCAGGACTTTACATACACCTCCTTTCTCTGCAAGGAGTAAATCTAGGGCCAATCTATTTTGTAGAATAGCTTGCCTAAGGGAGCTCATTTCTTCATTAATTAGGGTAAGGGCCTGCTCTGTCTGGTTAGCAAGAGTGAGGACCTGTCATGCCACAGCATTAATTTTCAGGTGATACCTATATTTGGAAAGATTGATAGGACTATCCTTTCACCTGGAGTTGTTCAAGGATCAGTGAGGCGGTAACCATTGAAACCTGAAGGCATGCTTTCTGTCGAACGTTTAACTTTATGGGGTATATGGGGTATAACTTTAATAGCACGGTATACAGAGACCCCTGGCATCACCACAGCAGGGGTGCACCATCCATGCCATAAATGCCAGACAATACCTTTGTGAGTCCTTGTGGGGAGCCGTAAGTGGGCATTAGTTCCACAAACCCACATGGCAGTGGAGATTCTAAAGGCTGGGGGAACCTCTACAATAGGAGCTCCAGTTATCTTGCCTGAAGCATTAGTTACCCAGGCCCACCTAAGGACCTAAGATTGTAACATTCACTGCACATAAAGTGTGGCCTATAAGGCGACATCTATATTTTGTGCCATTTATAGTAACTATGCCAGGTTGAGCACACAGGCACACTGATCCTTGAACTGGTCTTACATGAAAAAGCCCAGTAAAAGTATCAGGGGTGAATGGATTAGTGAAATCACTTAGAGTATTACTAAAAATAAAAAGTCAGTATTAAATAAAGCATTATTTAGGTTTAGCAGAAACAAGACCTCTGGAGGTACCAAACAAGTGTGGGACTGTGACTGATATTGTCTTAGAAAGAAAGAGTTTAAAGGAACAGCTTCCCAATCTTGGGAAAGAGCGTGACAAACAAGGCATGAGGTATTAACGTGAGTATTCACTGAGGCTGTGAATCCTGTCAAAACCCCTGTCCGCGTCACAGCAAGCACGGTAGTAGGCGGCCCAAAAGCAGCTTCTCCAACCTTCCTAGGATTTAGAGACTTCACTAAAACTAAATCACCATGTTGATATGGGTGTGTTGGGTTATCTGATGGAATAGGCAGAGAGACAGAAACTTTAGTATGTATATTAGACAATTTTTCAACTAACGCTGCAGCATAGTCAGCATATGCAAGTCATCTGCAGAGAAAAGTTTGTTAGTTCCCTTTACCAACAGACAAGGAAATGGTTTGCCAAAGATGACCTCGAATGGAGAGAGTTTAGTGGTTGAACTTGGCGTCATTCTGATTTCTAGCTAACACAGCAGGTAACAAATCAACCCAATTCTTACCTGTCTCTAACATGGCCTTAGTTAATCTTTCTTTAATAGTCCGGTTCATTCTTTCTACCATTCCAGATGATTGAGGATAATAAGGAATGTGAAAATGCCAATTGACCTGCAGGTATTTACATAACTTCTGAGTAACCCTAGAAGTAAATGGAGTACCCTGGTCACTGTCAATACATATAGGAAGTCCATATCTAGGAAAGATTTCCTGTGTCAATATTTTCACCACAGTCTCAGCCTTTTCTGTAGCAGTGGGAAAGGCTTCAACCCATTTGGAAAATCTATCCACAATGACAAGTAAATACTTAAACTGTCCACAAGATGGCATGTGTGTAAAGTCAATTTGCAAGTGTGTAAAAGGCTGCTCTGGTAAAGGTAAAGAATCACATTTTACAACATATAAAATGTTGACTTCATCAAAAAGAATCGATTCCTTCAGCTTCTAACAGCTCATTGAACGCGCAGACTCACTCGCTCTCCCGCTGTGCGCTTCTCAAACTGAACTGCACATGAGAAAGAAATCTATGTAGAGATCTCAAATAACATGAACCTGAAGGTATGAACTTAAACTGTAGAAAAGAAAAACAAGCCAGTAGCAGCAGTGTGCACATTAAACCATTTACAGAAGGGTCATTAAGTTTGGCAAATTGAAATAATGGCATGTTTCTGATTTGAATGAGAGGGGCAGTAAAAAGATCTCACACTTGTCAGAGACAACGTTTGAAGCCCAGGTCAATAGAACCTGCTAGTTAGAGAAGGTTCACTTGTTTGTTAGTTTAAGTACAAAAGTGGGTGTGGCCCATACGGGGATCAAACCCACGACCTTGGCGTTATTAGCACCACACTCTAACCAACTGAGCTAACCGGCCATTTAACTAGTCATTTTAAATCTTTGTACATAATTCAACACTAACTCCATTCAAGCAGCTGAAACTGACTTTCTTAATACACATCTAAGAGCTTTTGTGGGTTCTTATACAGTGGGGTCAAAAAGTATTTAGTCAGCCACTGATTGTGCAGGTTCTCCTACTTAGAAAGATGAGAGAGGTCTGTAATTTTCATCATAGGTACACTTCAACTATGAGAGACAAAATGAGAAAAAAAAATACAGGAAATCACATTGTAGGATTTTTAAAGAATTTATTTGTAAATTATGGTGGAAAATAAGTATTTGGTCAATAACAAACAAGCAAGATTTCTGGCTCTCACAGACCTGTAACTTCTTCTTTAAGAAGCTCTTCTGTCCTCCACTCGTTACCTGTATTAATGGCACCTGTTTGACCTCGTTATCTGTATAAAAGACACCTGTCCACAGCCTCAAACAGTCAGACTCCAAACTCAACCATGGCCAAGACCAAAGAGCTGTCGAAGGACACCAGGAAGAAAATTGTAGACCTGCACCAGGCTGGAAAGAGTAAATCTACAATAGGCAAGCAGGTTGGTGTGAATAAATCAACTGTGGGAGCAACTGTAAGAAAATGGAAGACATACAAGACCATTGATAATCTCCCTTGGGGTCAAGATCTCATCCCGTGGGGTCAAAATGATCATGAGAACGGTGAGCAAAAATCCCAGAACTACACGGAGGGACCTGATGAATGACCTGCAGAGAGTTGGGACCAAAGTAACAAAGGCTACCATCAGTAACACACTACGCCGAGAGGGACTCAGATCCTGCAGTGCCAGGCGTGTCCCCCTGCTTAAGCCAGTACATGTCCAGGCCCATCTGAAGTTTGCCAGAGAGCATATGGATGATCCAGAAGAGGATTGGGAGAATATCATGTGGTCAGATGAAACCAAAATGGAACTTTTTGGTAAAAACTCAACTCGTCGTGTTTGGAGGAAGAAGAAAAACCCAAGAACACCATACCTACTGTGAAGCAAGGGGGTGGAAACATCATGCTTTGGGGCTGTTTTTCTGCAAAGGGGACAGGACGACTGATCCGTGTTAAGGGAAGAATGAACGGGGCCATGTATCGTGAGATTTTAAGCCAAAACCTCCTTCCATCAGTGAGAGCATTGAAGATGGAACGTGGCTGGGTCTTCCAGCATGACAATGATCCCAAACACACCGCTCGGGCAACGAAGGAGTGGCTCCGTAAAAAGCAATTTATGTCCGGGAGTGGCCTAGCCAATCTCCAGACCTCAACCCCATAGAAAATTTGTGGAGTCCGTGTTGCCCAGCGACAGCCCCAAAACATCACTGCTCTAGAGGAGATCTGCATGGAGGAATGGGCCAAAATATTAGCTACAGTGTGTGCAAACCTGGTGAACACTTACAGGAAACGTTTGACCTCTGGCATTGCCAACAAAGGTTATGTTACAAAGTATTGAGTTGAACTTTTGTTATTGACCAAATACTTATTTTCCACCATCATTTACAAATAAATTCTTTAAAAATACTACAATGTGATTTCCTGCATTTTTTTTTCTCATTTTGTCTCTCATAGTTGAAGTGTACCTATGATGAAAATTACAGACCTCTCTCATCTTTCTAAGTAGGAGAACCTGCACAATCAGTGGCTGACTAAATACTTTTTGGCCCCACTGTATGTTTGAACTATCTAAACTATATATTTCTTAAAGTTCTTGACTGAGCTTAATGCCACCAACCAGCGACTGGAGCAGATACGACTCAGGTCCTGCACACAGTAAGTAGTGCTGATACACAGTACCAGCCTGCATGCCAGAGAGGCTCCAAACATCAAGTTTTCACTCATTAAATCATGTAGTTTGTGAACCTTGTGGAATGAATGTAGGATTCTGGGTTTTAGGAAGTTTAGCTACTGTTAATCCCAGTTGAACTAAAAACAACCTGAATTTAATTAATTGTTCATTAAGACTTCACTAAGAGTTATTACCATCAAGCAAATGTAAAGCATATTTCTATATGAAGAGCATCTGTTTCCAGATAATATACACTGAGTTTATTCGTTTGATCATCAGACATGGTTGTGCAGTAAAAGGCACTCGTCCCTGCACTGTAAAAAATGAGGTGTTGAAATTACTTAAAAAAATTAAGGCAAGTGTTTGCATGGATCTTTTTAAGTTGAATTAACTTTCTGTTCTATTAAGTAAATGGAACCTATCTAAGTCACTTAAAATATACTTAAATAAATTATCACAGTATAACTAAAATCACTACGTTGAGTCAACTTAAATATTTTGAGTTGATTTTTAAGTTGAATCTACTCAGGTTTTGTAGTAAATACAACTAAATAAAGTCAAAATGAAGGACTACAAATTCAAGTTGTACCAACTCATTTTTTTAAGTACTCCCAACATAGAAAGATCCATGCAAACTATTGCCTTAATTTTTTTGCTTTTGTATTACTTAAAATACAAGCACACTTAACTACCACTCAAATAAATCAATTTCCAGACATCAAATACAATATCTGCATTTATTAAAAGTGCAAACAATTAACAAGCAGCAAAAGGGCTTGCACACACACACTATATATATATATATATATATATATAACCACCATATATATTTCAACACCATCAGGCTTAATTAATCTGAATCTATTATGCTGAATATTATGAAGCTTAGTTAATTTGGACCTACTTAACAATTTAAGTTGTTCTAACATTAAATTGTATTTCTGTTCTACTTAAAACTGTATATGTAACCTTTTTTATTAATTATATGACAGTTCAGTTAAAGAAAATGAAAGGCACCTTTGGAAAGTCCATGTTTTGTTATGCAACAACAAATTAAAGCATCTGCTTTGGCAACCAGCTGCCTCACTTTTTTTTTGAGTTTTCTCAACTTCAGGCATTCGTACTTATTTTCTTTAGTTTCCCTATAAGTTCACTTAAAATAATTTTTTTTTGGAATACAATCAAATAGTAATTGTAATTTTGTCCAACTTTAAATAGTGATTTGAGTGAACTAACAACCTAACTTAGCAAAGCAAGTTGCACAACTGCTTGGGCTCCTGAAGTTGAGAAAACTCAAAAAGGTGAGGCAGCCGTTTGCCTTAGTCAGCTTAACCTTTAGATTTTTAAGGTTGACTAAACATTTTACTTTTAGTTTACTAAACTGTGTTTTTTTAACTAAAAAAAGCAATTACTAAATGTTTTTTACAGGCAAAAGTTTTTTTTACATATCTGAACTGACAGTTGGTAGTTCAGTGGTTAAGGTACTGGTCTAGTATTCAGTGGGATGCTGGTTCAAGCCCCACCACCACTAAGTTACCACTGTTGGGGCCCTGAGCAAGGCCCTTAAACCTCAATTGCTTGCATCGTATTCAGCCACAATTGTAAGTCTCTTTGAGTAAAAGCATCTGCAAAATGACAAAAATGTAAATGAATATGTTACACTCTTAACAAGTAGCTATGAAAGAAATTTAAGACAATTTAACAAAATTTTATTAAAATGTTTATTTGACTTTCACAACAGACATTTATTTTAAGCCATAAACCTGTGCCACTCCAGCAAAAGTATAATTAGCACCAATAAACAAACTGGTTTTCCAGGTAAGCACAGTCAGGATACAAACACGGCAATGGCCAGGAGCGCCCTTGGTAATGACACAATCTGTAATGTTTCAGTAGTACTTCTGGACTGGGATTGCATTGCATATTAATCTGCAATAAAAAACACAAACAATTTTAAAATCATATATTTAAATTTAAACAATATGATGATTTAGCTTTTGTTTAATAATCAGTTAAGACAAGCACAGTAAATCAGCTAAAGTTGAAGTATGTATGAAATTAGCAAAATTCCAATAAATTGACAATAACCATATTAATGTTTAAGTTTGCAACTATAGCTAACTATGAATACCATGAATAAGGCCCTACCTAATTCACAGCCGTGAAAATCACATCAAATGAGCCGCTTACTTACAATCATACCGTCATAAGTGTAACAGACTGTTTTGTAATGTGCTGTACCACAGACAAGTTTAGCTTATTAAGCTAACACAGTTAGCCCCAGGCCATTCAAACAAATGGGCATCAAAACCCGCTAGCATGTCAGCTAACAGCTCTCTCTGTGTACCGAAAATGGTTAAATTGTCACCGACAAGCCCAAATTTGCAAATAGATTACACTCGTACACCTTTATATAAATTAACAATTTGAAAAGAACTCGCACTCGTCTGCCATACAATATTTGAAATCTTTGGTTGAGAAAATACGTGAAACTAAAATGCTAGTAATTCCCCTCGTTATTCAGTCAGTTTATACTTTATGCATTTCTTAAGTTTTAAACATAACTTGTATTATGTTGAATAGCTGAATACCTACCTCAGGGCAGGTCAGGGCAAAATGCAAAACTTCAGCGCTTTCTCAGTGACGGCCTCAGTGTTGGCCTCGGAGAAGTGCGCATGCGCGGTGACAGAACGTACTCGGAGCTTCTTATGCTCTTCTTTGCTTCGTTCAGACAACTCAGATATTTTAGTTGGCTCAACTCAAAATTGGTATGATGTTGTACTAAAGCAAAATTAATGCGTTGAAAAAGTTTACAATTTTAAGTTTGTCTAAAACAATGTCTTTTTAAGTTGCCCAAACTCAAACATTTGAACAAATGTAACAAACTTAATTTTTTTTGTTGAACTGACTTATTATATTACGTTTAATTTACTAATGTGCTGAATCATTTTTTACAGTGTACCTTGGTTTTATATTATTTGTACAAACATTTGTTTTATGCAACTTTAAACCTGTAATAAAAGAAAAAGTGGGTGTGGCCCGTACAGGGATCAAACCCGCGACCTTGGCGTTATTAGCACCACTCTCTTACCAACTGAGCTAACCGGCCTGTGTACAAGGGCAGGGCAAGGACGGATTAAGGATAGTCTGGGCCCCTGGGCAAAGAGTTGCCCAGCCCCCCCTCCAAAAACATAGATAAATTAATACATTAAACCAGTGTTTCTCAACCTTTGTTCAGTCACTGCACCCTTTAAAAGTGTTTAAAGTCTTGAGTTGCCCCAGTCTACAATATGTTGACAGGCACTTACGCTCTGCATCCCTCCTCGCACCACGCCCCCCTCCCCTTGGTGAACCAGCAATCGGTTGTGAGTGATGGGTGCGGCTTCCGATTTGTAGGTCCCTACAAAGTCAAGGATCCATGGTGAACGACTTCTGTACAAGTCTAGGGGCCCCAAGAGCATGGCTAGGGACCCCAAGAGGCCCTGGGGTCAAAGTCCCTGACAATCAGAGGTTCCTTAAAATTGAGGGCCCTAGGAAATAAAAATATTTTGTGTCATAAATGTTGATAGGCATCGCAGAATGTTTTGGGCCGGGGCCCCCTCACCTCGAGGGCCCCTGGGCGCTAGCCCCACTGGCCCGGTCAGTAATCCAGCCATGGGGCAGGGCATATACCCACATACCCGATTCTACACTGACAGCCCTTCAGTTATTTATTCTGGGCGGCACGGTGGCTAAGTGGGTAGCACTGTCGCCTCACAGCAAGAAGGTCCTGGGTTTGATCCCCTGGTGGGGTGGTCCGGGTCCTTTCTGTGTGGAGTTTGCATGTTCTCCCTGTGTCTGCGTGGGTTTACTCCGGGTGCTCCGGTTTCCTCCCACAGTCCAAAGACATGCAAGTGAGGTGAATTGGAGACACTAAATCGTCCAAGACTGTGTTTGATATAACCTTGTGAACTAATGAACTCTGTGTGAAGATAAACTACCGTTCCTGTCATGAATGTAACCAAAAGTGTAAAACATGACGGTAAAATTCTAATAAACAAATAAACAAACAGTTATTTATTCTTAAAAAAAAAATACATGACCGTGTAGAATACTTTTATTCTACACGGTCTAAATTTCTTTTAGTCCTCTGCCATGTGCAGTACAAGAATTCACTAAATTGCACAGCAGTTCTCTTTTTATTTTTATTTTTTTATTTTTCGATTAACAAAATTGATTGTAACCAATTATAAAGGTCATGTCACGTTCATTAGGTGAAATAAAGCCAGAATTAAAGATTGCAGAATAACAGGGTGGTATAGCCTGAGGTAAACCTTAGCAAGTCATGTGACCCATGTGAACCTACGACTGTGTCTCTGTGGCGCAATCGGTTAGCGCGTTCGGCTGTTAACCAAAAGGTTGGTGGTTCGAGCCCACCCAACCTGCCGGTTGATTAAACGGATATGAGACACAACAACAACCTGTAGTCCCACAGAATAGTGGAAATAAGTAACTGAAAAACATCCAGTAAACAACAGTCCTACAAGCACAAACATAAGTCACCAGAGAACGGCTGTCCAAAGTGGAAGAACGTTCTTTTGGTTTCAGTAGATGATAAATGAAGATACTCGCCCAACGTGGGGCTCGAATCCACGACCCTGAGATTAAGAGTCTCATGCTCTACCAACTGAGCTAGCCGGGCTTAAACAGCATGTCAAAACAGACAGCTCATCGGTCAGATCATCAGAGAGATGTAGGTTTAATTCACTAACATCACGACCAGATTAAGAACTAATTCACAGTTTACAAACAAACACAATTCAGAATAAGCAACAGAAACAGACACAGACTTACTGTCACTTTTAAACTACTACTTTGACTTGTTTTGAGTTATAAGATTTACAGTATGATGTTGTTTGATGTTTGTTGGTGATGAAAAGAAGGCTGGTCTATAGAATCCACAATTAATGCCAACTTCAGTGGTTATACAGTTTGAAAAAGTTTGATGGTATGGTCTGTACTAAAATAACACATTACACATTTCTAAATGTTTTAAATGTTCTATCAACATGTTTTTTCTATATTTTAATTAAAAACAACTATTGTGAGATTTATATCCACTTGTCCTGTTTGCATTCCACAGGAGACACCCCCCCCCCCCCGCTGTTAAAAAAGTAATAAGTAACGTTTACTCTGAGTACATTTTAAATAAGTTACTTCTTACTTTTTACTTGAGTAGATTTTTAGACTAGTAATTTTACTTGTACTTAAGTAAAAATTTATTAAAGTAACAGTACTTTTACTTTTACTCTTTCCACCTCTGTATTTTAGCAATATGGAGACTTTTTGTTTAAATGTACCAACATACCTGAGTGAAATGTTAATGTTCCCAATACATCTGAATACAGAATATCAACAAACTATCAATGTTCAAAGTGTAATTAGCGATATATTATCAGTATGGAGACTTTTGATATCCTCAATAGAGCTGAACACAGAATTCCACTTATCGATCAATGCTAAGTGTAATAATTGATATATTATGATATCACTGATAGCTGACCCCAGAATTCCAGTACAATAACAATGCAAAGTGTAGTAATTGTTATCTCAGCAAAAAATGGATGCTTTTTGTTAAAATGTAACAACATGCCTGAGGAAAATGTCGATATCCTCAATACAGCTGAACACAGAACTGCACTTAGCAATCAGTGCTAAGTGTAATTAGTGATATAATATCTATATGGAGACTTTTTTAACCAATGAAAACAAAACCTTGAAAAATGTTGATGTTCTTATTATACCAAATATCTTTTACCTCAGTGCCATACGTGAGCTGAACAATGTCAGTTTACTCACTCCTATGTGGACTTTGTGGCTACTCAGACCACACCTCTGTTATGTTGATTCCAGCGTACAGACCGCTCACCAGTTGCTACAAGCCAGAACTAAAACAGGTAAAGACCTGGCTAGCAATAGCCTTCTCTGCTTTTCAGTACACTGACTGGGACATGTTTTTATTTATCTAAAAACAGGACAGAAGCTTTCAGGAATCAATAATGAGACATTTACATTTACATTTTCGGCATTTAGCAGACACTCTTATCCAGAGCGACTTACAGAAGTGCTTCTATAGTGAACATTTCATTTCTCAAGTTTAGGTAAACAACAGTCAAAGAACACAAATCTGCTAAAACCTGTTAAAAAGCCTTTTTTTTTTTTTTTCTTTTTTTTTTTTTGAAATGGAAAAGAATGGAACAAAATGTTAGTAAATAAGTACAGTCAGCCTAAGTGTTTAGTAAAAAGGTGGGTTTTTAATTGTTTTTTAAAGACAGCAAGAGACTCAGATGTTCGGACAGACAGAGGAAGTTCATTCCACCACTTCGGCGCTAGAACAGAGAACAGCCTTGATGCTTGTCTTCCTTTAGTCCTGGATGGGGGCTCAAGTCGAGCAAGACTAGAGGCTCGGAGGTTGCGTGGTACAGAGCGTGGTTTGATTAGGCCACGAAGGTAGCTTGGGGCTGGTCCATTTTTGGCTTTGTAGGCGAGCGTCAGTGTTTTAAACTGAATGCGTGCAGCTACAGGAAGCCAGTGAAGAGAACGTAGCAGTGGGGTGATGTGGCAGTGTTTGGGTTGGTTAAAAACCAGACGTGCAGCTGCATTTTGAATGAGCTGTAAGGGTTTAATCGTGGACATGGGAGCTCCAGCAAGAAGGGAGTTGCAGTAGTCCAACCGCGAGATTACAAGTGATTGCACCAGAATCTGGGTAGTTTCCCTGGAGAGAAATGGACGAATCTTCCTGATGTTGTACAGGAGGAACCGACACGCTCTGGTCATGTTGGCTATATGAGGAGAGAATGTCAGCTGGTTATCAAGGACAACACCAAGACTTCTTACCTTATCAGATGGTCTGATCTGGGAGTCATCCAGAGAAATTACTAGGTCCTGGGTTGGAGACGGATCTCCAGGAATGAGCAACATCTCTGTCTTGCTAGGATTAAGTTTTAGATGATGAGCCGACATCCATTGTGAGATATCTTGCAGACATGCTGAGATGCGAGCTGAGACTTGCGTGTCTGAAGGAGGAAATGACAGAACGAGCTGAGTATCATCTGCATAGGAGTGGTAGGAGAAGCCATGGGAGGCTATGACCTTGCCCAGAGAGCGGGTGTAGATAGAGAAAAGAAGTGGGCCAAGTACAGAGCCCTGAGGAACACCGGTTGAGAGAGTGCATGGGGGAGATATGGATCCCCTCCATGACACTTGGTAGGAGCGCCCTTCCAGGTAGGAGGCCATCCATTGCCATGCTGAACCTGTTACTCCAAGGTTGGAGAGAGTGGACAAGAGAATGCTGTGATTCACTGTGTCGAAGGCTGCAGAGAGGTCAAGAAGAATGAGGACAGATGACAGTTTGGCTGCTTTGGCTGCATGAAGCTTCTCAGTAACCGCTACAAGAGCTGTTTCCGTAGAATGCGCTGCCTTGAAGCCAGACTGGTACGGATCATGGAGGTCATTCTGAGTGAGAAAGGCAGATAGTTGGTTATAGACAGCACGTTCAAGAATTTTTGATAGAAAAGAGAGGAGTGAGACAGGTCTGTAGTTGTTGATGTCTGTAGTGTCTAGTGTAGGTTTCTTAAGAAGGGGAATGACCTGAGCCTTCTTAAAAGCAGTAGGGACAACACCTGATGTCAGGGAGTTGTTGATGATGGGTGTGATGAAGGGGATCAGGTCCTGTGAGATGTCTTTGAGGATGGTGGATGGTATAGGGTCGAGAGCGCATGTAGTGGGATTGCTGGATGAGAGGAGCTGTGTAACCTCATCCATGGTGAGTGGGGTGAAGCTGGTGAGTGTGTTGGTGGGTTGAGGGTCAGTTGAAAGTGGGTCAGTCGGAGAGAAGGATTGATTGATTTTGTCGATCTTGTCCTGAAAGAATGTTGAAAAGTCAGTAGCAGTGAGAGAGGCAGAAGGGGGAGGAGGAGGAGGGTTTAGAAGAGAGGAAAAGATAGCATGAAGCTTACGTGGGTCAGCAGCAGATTGTTCAAGCTTGGCTTTGTAAAAATATGTTTTTGCAGCAGTCACATCAGATGAGAACCTGGACAGCAGATCGTCGTAGGAGTGGAGATCAACACTGAGCTTAGATTTCCTCCACTTTCTCTCAGCTGCCCTTAATTCTCTTCTGTTGCTGCGCAGTGCATCTGAAAGCCAAGGAGCAGGGTGAGAAGGTTTTCCTCGCTTGAGGGTAGGAGGACAGAGCTGATCGAGGGATGTTGAAAGAGAAGAGAGTAGCGTATTAGTTGCGGAGTTGAGTGGAAGGGTAGCAAGTATGTCAGGGTTAGGTAGTGAAGTTAGGATGTTAGAGATCAGCAGGGAGGAAGATAAAGAGTGAAGATTGGGGCGTGTTGTAAGGGTGAAAGTGTGGTTGGAGGTAGGAAGAGTTGGGAGACAGAGAGAGAAGGACACAAAGTGATGGTCAGAGAGGTGGAGTGGGGTGACAGTGAGGTCCAGAACAGAAGCTGGACGGCTGAAGACCAGGTCCAGAAGATTGCCTCCTTTGTGTGTCGGAGGGCTGTGGTTAAAGAGGAGGTCGAAAGATGAAAGAAGAGGAAGAAGACAGGAGGACTGAAGTGTAGGGAGATTAAAGTCACCAAGAAGAGTCAGAGGAGTTCCATCTGAAGGGAAGAAACTCAGAAGAACATCCAGCTCTTCTATGAAGTCTCCCAGTGCGCCAGGTGGTCTGTAGATGACAATGATATGAAGAGTAATCGGAAAAGTAACAGTAATAGCATGAAATTCAAAAGATGAAATGTTAAGGTGAGAAACATTCACAGTAGTGAATTGCCATTTCCTGGTCAGGAGCAAACCTGTACCACCACCCCTGCCAGATCCTCTCGGTGTATGAGAGAATGTGTAGGCAGAGGATAAGGCTGCTGGTGTTGCTGAGTTCTCGGGGGTGATCCATGTCTCAGTCAGTGCCAGGAAGTCAAGGCTGTGAGAAAGTGCAAAAGCTGAGATAAAGTCAGCTTTCTGGACGGCTGATTGACAGTTCCAGACCCCACCTACCACCACTGTTTGAGACTGTTGCAACAGTTGGGGGTAGATGAGGTTGCTGGCGTTACTGTTCCTATAATGTGCCCTCTGATGTCTGCAGGGTCTGTGAGAAATGAGCACAGGAATAATTGAGTAGCACATGCTGAGAAAAAAGTTTGATAGATTGAACAGATAGTCAGACACTGATAGTACTTACCCAAGTTAGTTTAGATTAGTAGAAAAAACCTAGAGATTTAATTTTATACTAAGTTTAGCCCTGCCCCCCAATTCACACCTAGGCCTCTAACACAGGGCACCTGAAGCCACTTTAACCAATCAGCAAAACACAGATTAATGCATCAACAGACTATTTAACAATAGTTAAATGCTACTTCAATTCTAGCAATGTTAATAATCAAAGTTACAAAGATAGAGTCTAGAACAAGTTACAGCAAAAATATACACTTTAACCAGAAGCTTACCTTACCCAGGAGTACAAAGGAACACTATAAAAGTTACAAGCACTGTAACTGACCGAGGATTAAGGTTCAATATGTAGATATTTTATTAGCAAACAAGCTATAACAAGCAAAATACATAAATGACACATAAATGACCATAACAATACTAATTCTAGACTGGATAGGTGGCCATTTGCCCAGACTGTAACAATTGCTCAAGTATATGAAAACATCAGATTGTACAAAACTGATTGTACCAAGTTATATAAGCCAAACAATGAAAATGTGTGAAACAAGTTATATAAGTAACATCTGTGCCAACATATAAAAATAATAATACATTTTATTTATAGGCACCTTTGAAAACACTCAAGGACACCTTACAATACGAAACATCAGTACATAATTAACGACACAGATTAAGGGTAGGCAAGTTTAAAGAAATACGTTTTAAGGCATGTTTTGAAACTAGGGATTGAATCAATGGTGCGAATGTCAGGAGGGAAAGAGTTCCAGAGATGTGGGGCAGAGTAGCTAAAAGCTCTAGCTCCCATATGAGGTAGTCCAAAAAGGAGAGAGTGACAATAATCAATTCGAGATGTGACCAGGGCATGAACAAGAACATCAGCACTTCTAGGAGAAAGGAATGGACGTAGACGATTTATGTTACGTAAATGGAAATAAGCAGATCGTGTGATATTGTTAATATGTGCATTAAATGAAAGCTTGTGAGTGGAAGGAGAGACGACGAGTTCTCCATCATCACTAAGAATTTGTTAGTTTTAGAGAGAGGAGATTTTGTACCTATAAGAAGAATTTCAATTTTTTCAGCATTTAATTTGAGAAAATTGTAAGAGAACCATGTTCTTAATTCTATTAGACAATCAGAGTGAGATGGAGGGGGAAGAGTAGCCGTGAGCACAGTGGACAGGTATAGTTTGGTGTCGTCCACATAACAGTAAAATTGAATGTTGTATTTCCTAAAGATACAGGGGTTGGACAAAATAACTGAAACACCTGTCATTTTAGTGTGGGAGGTTTCATGGCTAAATTGGACCAGTCTGGTGGCCAATCTTCATTAATTGCACATTGCACCAGTAAGAGCAGAGTGTGAAGGTTCAATTAGCAGGGTAAGAGCACAGTTTTGCTCAAAATATTGCATTGCACACAACATTATGGGTGACATACCAGAGTTCAAAAGAGGACAAATTGTTGGTGCACGTCTTGCTGGCGCATCTGTGACCAAGACAGCAAGTCTTTGTGATGTATCAAGAGCCACGGTATCCAGGGTAATGTCAGCATACCACCAAGAAGGACAAACCACATCCAACAGGATTAACTGCGGACGCAAGAGGAAGCTGTCTGAAAGGGATGTTCGGGTGCTAACCCGGATTGTATCCAAAAAACATAAAACCACGGCTGCCCAAATCACAGCAGAATTAAATGTGCACCTCAACTCTCCTGTTTCCACCAGAACTGTCCGTCAGGAGCTCCACAGGGTCAATATACACGGCCGGGCTGCTATAGCCAAACCTTTGGTCACTCGTGCCAATGCCAAACGTCGGTTTCAATGGTGCAAGGAGCGCAAATCTTGGGCTGTGGACAATGTGAAACATGTATTGTTCTCTGATGAGTCCACCTTTACTGTTTTCCCCACATCCGGGAGAGTTACGGTGTGGAGAAGCCCCAAAGAAGCGTACCACCCAGACTGTTGCATGCCCAGAGTGAAGCATGGGGGTGGATCAGTGATGGTTTGGGCTGCCATATCATGGCATTCCCTTGGCCCAATACTTGTGCTAGATGGGCGCGTCACTGCCAAGGACTACCGAACCATTCTGGAGGACCATGTGCATCCAATGGCGGTGCCGTGTATCAGGATGACAATGCACCAATACACACAGCAAGACTGGTGAAAGATTGGTTTGATGAACATGAAAGTGAAGTTGAACATCTCCCATGGCCTGCACAGTCACCAGATCTAAATATTATTGAGCCACTTTGGGGTGTTTTGGAGAAGCGAGTCAGGAAACGTTTTCCTCCACCAGCATCACGTAGTGACCTGGCCACTATCCTGCAAGAAGAATGGCTTAAAATCCCTCTGACCACTGTGCAGGACGTGTATATGTCATTTCCAAGACGAATTGACGCTGTATTGGCCGCAAAAGGAGGCCCTACACCATACTAATAAATTATTGTGATCTAAAACCAGGTGTTTCAGTTATTATACAACCCCTGTACGTCCAATGGGAAGCAAGTAAATTATAAATAGTAGAGGCCCCAGGACAGAGCCCCGAGGGACACCACTAGTAACAGGAGTTACTGTGAACATACTGTACACGTCTAGAAATGTATGAAGAAAACCAATCAAGCACAGTATCACTAAGACCAATATATGCTAGCCGATCCAATACCTTTTATTTTCAATTCACTTCCACTATTAACTGATAGCATTCACTTACATCAGGCTCTAAACCTCCTGGTTCTACCCACCATTTACTCCACTATAGATAATCACATTATTTCCCAGTAATAGTTTAACCTAAAGATTTATACTTTTATTATTACTATTTACTTATTAATGTTAACTGTGTAATTAATGACCTATTATTACACAGTATAATTCATTCATTGCTAAACATTTCTCCCCAACACTGTGAGCATCATTTCTGTAAAATATGAATGCGCTGGTGTTTTTTGAGATAACTCTGTATATTAAAACCCTTTACACACTGTGAGCACTGATACGGTTTCTCTCCAGTGTGAATGCGCTGGTGTATTTTGAGATGACTCTGTCTATTAAAACTCTTTTCACACTGTGAGCACTGATACGGTTTCTCTCCAGTGTGAATGCGCTGGTGTCTTTTCAGATCTATCTGTCCATTAAAACTCTTTCCACACTGTGAGCACTGATATGGTTTCTCTCCAGTGTGAATGCGCTTGTGTATTTTGAGAACACTCTGTTGATTAAAACTCTTTCCACACTGTGAGCACTGATACGGTTTCTCTCCAGTGTGAATGCGCTGGTGTTTTTTGAAAGCACTCTGTTGATTAAAACTCTTCCCACACTGTGAGCACTGATACGGTTTCTCTCCAGTGTGAATGCGCTGGTGGATTTTAAGCTCACTCTTTATATTAAAACTCTTTCCACACTGTGAGCACTGATATGGTTTCTCTCCAGTGTGAATGTGCTGGTGTCTTTTGAAAGCACTTTGTTGATTAAAACTCTTTCCACACTGTGAGCACTGATACGGTTTCTCTCCAGTATGAATGTGCTGGTGTCTTTTGAAAGCACTCTGTTGATTAAAACTCTTTCCACACTGTGAGCACTGATATGGTTTCTCTCCAGTGTGAATGCGCTGGTGTGTTTTGAGCTTACTCTGTCCATTAAAACTCTTTCCACACTGTGAGCACTGATATGGTTTCTCTCCAGTGTGAATGCGCTTGTGTGTTTTGAGATTACTCTGTATATTAAAACTCTTTCCACACTGTGAGCACTGATATGGTTTCTCTCCAGTGTGAATGCGCTTGTGTGTTTTGAGAGCACTCTGTTGATTAAAACTCTTTCCACACTGTGAACACTGATAGGGTTTCTCTCCAGTGTGAATGCGCTGGTGTCTTTTTAAATCACTCTGTTGATTAAAACTCTTTCCACACTGTGAGCACTGATACGGTTTCTCTCCAGTGTGAATGTGCTGGTGTGTTTTGAGAGCACTCTGTCCATTAAAACTCTTTCCACACTGTGAGCAATGATATGGTTTCTCTCCAGTGTGAATGCGCTGGTGTGTTTTGAGAGCACTCCGTCTATTAAAACTCTTTCCACACTGTGAACACTGATACGGTTTCTCTCCAGTGTGAATGCGCTGGTGTAATTTGAGATTACTCTGTATATTAAAACTCTTTCCACACTGTGAGCACTGATATGGTTTCTCTCCAGTGTGAATGCGCTGGTGTATTTTGAGATGACCCTCTTGATAAAAACTCTTCCCACACTGTGAGCACTGATACGGTTTCTCTCCAGTGTGAATGCGCTGGTGTCTTGTGAGAGCACCCTGGGTACTGAAGCTCTTCCCACACTGTGAGCAGACGTTTCCTTCTTCCTGTGTGGGACTGAGAGAGGTGTTAATGCTGACAGTACCAGAAGACATTTGCTGATTACTGGAGCTTCTGGTGGGCGTCAGATCCTCATGTTCAGTCTTAATCTTCACCAGAGTCTCATATTTATCATGGTTGCAGCTCTTGATGTGATTGTGGAGCTGATTTTGGGTTGTAGAGGAACGTGGACACGAGGAGCAGCAGAAATCCTTGTTCAGTTCTGAAGCAGAAAATAATCAAATACATTTATAACATTATAAATAATAATATACACTTATAACATTATAAATAATAAATAATCAAATACATTTATAACATTATAAATAATAAATACATTTATAACATTATAAATAATCAAATACATTTATAACATTATAAATAATCAAATACATTTATACCATTATAAATAATCAAATACATTTATAACATTATAAATAATCAAATACATTTATAACATTATAAATAATCAAATACATTTATAACATTATAAATAATAAATACATTTATAACATTATAAATAATCAAAAACATTTATAACATTATAAATAATCAAATACATTTATGACATTATAAATAATCAAATACATCTATAACATTATAAATAATAATATACATTTATAACATTATAAATAATCAAATACATTTATAACATTATAAATAATCAAATACATTTATAACATTATAAATAATCAAATACATTTATAACATTATAAATAATCAAATACATTTATAACATTATAAATAATCAAATACATTTATAACATTATAAATAATCAAATACATCTATAACATTATAAATAATAATATACATTTATAACATTATAAATAATCAAATACATTTATAACATTATAAATAATCAAATACATTTATAACATTATAAATAATAAATACATTTATAACATTATAAATAATCAAATACATTTATAACATTATAAATAATCAAATACATTTATAACATTATAAATAATCAAATACATTTATAACATTATAAATAATAAATACATTTATAACATTATAAATAATCAAATACATTTATAACATTATAAATAATCAAATACATTTATAACATTATAAATAATCAAATACATTTATAACATTATAAATAATCAAATACATTTATAACATAAATAATAAATACATTTATAACATTATAAATAATAAATACATTTATAACATTATAAATAATCAAATACATTTATAACAATATAAATAATAAATACATTTATAACATTATAAATAATCAAATACATTTATAACATTATAAATAATAAATAGTTAGTAATTGTTAAACTGAGATCTGATGCTAAAGTCCTGTAACGTGATTCATCCTGCATTCATCATTTCCTGGTCACACTGATCTGCATGAGCACAATACAAGCTTTCACTGTATGATGCTTCATCCCAGGTTCCTCTGATTCTATTCAATCCAAATCTTATTTTACTCAAGATAAAAAATATCTTACTGAGTTCATCTTTATCTTCAGGTTTTTCCTTCTTCACAGGCTTCATCTGGAAACCTCCACACTGTTGGTCCTCTGGGGTGAGGTGTTCCTCAGAGGTGAAGTGGTCCACAGGGATCGAGGTTCCTTCACCTGAAACGACCAACTTCTTTATTAAGCACTTAAGTTAGAACTAACAGACACGTACTTCTATACTATCTGTCAAAAAACACGACCTATAAACCTTTGTTCAAACAGGGTTTCAGCAGATTTAATAATAATAATAACAATACAACCCCAAATCAGAATAAGTTGGGACCGTTCTCTATGGGGGACAGGATGTGGGTTAGCTTCGATCTCCTCGATCATGGCAGGGTTCGGCATAGACAGAGAGGAAGCACGATGCAAATTGGACAATTCAACGCTGATGGAACTGATGAAGAGCTGATGAAGGTGATGAAGAGCTTCTGTGGTAGTGTTTGCCTTTATGTAAACAACACATGGTGCATGGACTCTGCACTGTTAATACCTACTGCTCTGCTGACCTGGAATACCTGGTTATAACGTGTAGACCCTTTATAACTAGGTATTATAACCACCAGAGTTTTCCTGCATTGTTACTGCAGCAGTTTATATCCCTAAAGATGCTAATGCTAACGCAGCTATACAAGACCTTTGTGAACCCAGATGGAGTCTTTATTGTTTACACAAAGCTCCACCCCTCCCCCACCTGGGTCAGTCTGATCACCAGTCTTTGTTCCTGCTCCCCAAGTACACCCCAGTCATCAGACATCTGAGACCCACAATGAGGACAGTTAAGATCTGGATGGAAGGTGCAGACTCATCTCTCCAGGACCATCAGCACAAACAGTCACGTATATATTGAATATATCAGCTTATATACTCGACTTTATTTCTTCTCATTCATTACCCAATCATTCAGCCACTTGTATTCACCTGGCATTACTCTGTAATTATATACTAGTCTATACATGGTACAGTCAGCATGATCTGTTTAATCTTCTTTATCTTCTGTCTCCTCATTTCACTCACCTGCTCACTTCTGCACTAAATATACAAAAATATTACAAGAAATTCAGACACGACCAAATTAGGAGAAATTATTTTGCTCAAGTCTTACTGAGTTCATCTTTATCTTCAGGTTCTTCTTTCTTCACAGGCTTCATCTGGAAACCTCCACACTGTTGGTCCTCTGAGAAGAGCAGTTCCACAGAAGCCACAAGTTCTGCAGGGATTAAAGTGACTTCACCTGAAATTCATCAATATGAGAAGAAGAATCTCAACAACTGGAGGAAACTGAAGGTTGTGGGTTTGGTTTTCTGATCATAAATAAATCCTAGTTAGATTCAAACTTAAATCCAGACACTGTACTGTACCACACTGTCTGGTGGGAAAGTGGCATCATGCTCTATATTTACTTACAGAAGAAATCATCATCATCTTCCTCCTTTTGTATTATTTTCTTCTGAAATTCTTCATGTTGTAGATCCACAGGGGTGACGTCTCCCTTTTCTGCTGACTGCATTATTAAAGATCTAACAGACAGACAGACAGACTATCAGGGCTCTAGACTAACTTTTTGCACTGGTTGCACTGGTGCGCCTAACTTTTTTTCTTAGGTGCACCAGCACAAAAGTTAGGTGCACCCAAATTTTCGACCGGATCGCATTTAACACCGCAGTTTTACAGGTTCACTTTTTTTTTAATCGTTGTCCATATAGGCAATATTGACTTGTAAATGATTAAGTAACAATTTGGTCAACATGGCCTCGTCTGATGATCTATTTGCTGCTGCCTGCCGCTGAAAGGCAGCAAGGAGAGGGGACACTTGGGCAGTGCATTTATCCTGGCATGTAATGTGTTTTATAGATGCATTGTGCTTTTTCAGCTTTTTAATTCGAAATGTATTACAATCAGTCACAAATGCACTATTGCCGGCCATGGTCTTCTTACACTATTTACAGTCAACTATAGTATTATAGTCTAATTATAGTAACTATAATACATATACATATAATACAAATTATAAAAATAATAAGAGAAAATTTGTGTATGTATACTTGTGTATGTATGTGTGTATATTTGTGTAGGTTTGTGTGTGTGTGTGTGTGTGTGTGTGTGTGTGTATGGGGCTCTAGAGTGTAATCTTAATTGCAGTGCATTATATTATCGGCTTTACACAGATTCCCAAAATTGCTTGCGGTGCACTCACTGTGTACTGTGATTACATGTATACTGATATTTCATTTTCTTTTAGTTATTTTTATATTTTACTTAACGTAAACATTGTTGTGTTTTTACTTTCACTATTGCCGCACTTTACCGCTAGCATTAGCCACTTGCTACTGTAGAGGGTCGGCTCACCTAGCCGCTGTCCGGTGGGGACGGGTCTTTTGCTGCGCGGTGGTGGAGGTGTGGGAATAAAAACACACGACAGGGTCGAGTCACTTTAACTGTTTAGTCAGGACTTCAAAGAGCGTTACAACACTTTATACCGCCTAGTTCCAGCACCCGAACTTCAATCCTGGGGCTATACGGCGAGTCTCATATACAAAACTAAACAAACTGCAGAGCGTCCGAACGCACACACACAAACCAGGTGCTGCATTCTGATTGGCTGAGCTGAATGTCACATACCGCCGCTACAATATTGTCCCGCCCTTCACTATCTCTGATTGTGTGTTTGTTGTTGAACCACAGGGAGACTTTCAGAGTCGCGGATACTTTTTTTCCCCTCGAACAGCTGGTCGCACCGGTGCGACCTAAGATTTTTTTTAGTCGCACCATTGAGAAATTAGGTTGCATGTGCGACCAAATTGGTCGCACTCTGGAGCCCTGGACTATTCAACTAAAAACAAAGTTAAACTATAAACAAATATCAAAAATAAACAAAGTTCACCTGTAAACAAAGTTCAACTATAAACAAAGTTCAACTGTAAACAAATATCAACAATAAACAAAGTTCAACTGTAAACAAATATCAACAATAAACAAAGTTCACCTGTAAACAAAGTTCAACTATAAACAAAGTTCACCTGTAAACAAAGTTCACCTGTAAACAAAGTTCAACTATAAACAAAGTTCAACTGTAAACAAAGTGTAACTGTAAACAACGTTCAACTGTAAACAAAGTTCAACTGTAAACAAGGTTCAACTATAAACAAAGTTCAACTGTAAACAAAGTTCAACTGTAAACAAAGTTCAACTATAAACAAAGTTCAATTGTAAACAAAGTTCAACTATAAACAAAGTTCAACTATAAACAAAGTTCAACTGTAAACAAAGTTCAACTATAAACAAAGTTTAACTATAAACAAAGTTCAACTATAAACAAAGTTCAACTGTAAACAAAGTTCACCTGTAAACAAAGTTCACCTGTAAACAAAGTTCAACTATAAACAAAGTTCAACTGTAAACAAAGTTCAACTGTAAACAAAGTTCAACTATAAACAAAGTTCAACTGTAAACAAAGTTCAACTATAAACAAAGTTCAACTGTAAACAAAGTTCAACTATAAACAAAGTTTAACTATAAACAAAGTTCAACTATAAACAAAGTTTACCTGTAAACAAAGTTCACCTGTAAACAAAGTTCAACTATAAACAAAGTTCAACTGTAAACAAAGTTCAACTATAAACAAAGTTCAACTGTAAACAAAGTTCAACTGTAAACAAAGTTCAACTATAAACAAAGTTCAACTGTAAACAAAGTTCAACTATAAACAAAGTTCAACTGTAAACAAAGTTCAACTATAAACAAAGTTCAACTGTAAACAAAGTTCAACTATAAACAAAGTTTAACTATAAACAAAGTTCAACTATAAACAAAGTTCAACTGTAAACAAAGTTCAACTATGAACAAAGTTCAACTGTAAACAAAGTTCAACTATAAACAAAGTTCAACTATAAACAAAGTTCAACTGTAAACAAAGTTCAACTATAAACAAAGTTCAACTGTAAACAAAGTTCAACTATAAACAAAGTTCAACTGTAAACAAAGTTCAACTATAAACAAAGTTCAACTGTAAACAAAGTTCAACTATAAACAAAGTTTAACTATAATTAAAGATCAACTATAAACAAAGTTCACCTGTAAACAAAGTTCACCTGTAAACAAAGTTCAACTATAAACAAAGTTCAACTGTAAACAAAGTTCAACTATAAACAAAGTTCACCTGTAAACAAAGTTCAACTATAAAAAAAGTTCAAAAATATCACGTGTTTATATAAAACTGTGAGATTTAATCATGAAGAAACTCAATCAGTTCAGCTCAATTGATTCATTTTGCTGGATCGGTTCAAATGAATCGGTTCATCAGTACTGAATCATGTGTGATGCTAACAGTTAGCGGAGCAGCTAATAGTTTGTGTGTTTAAATAAAACTGGAGTTAAAGCTCCTCAAATCCTCACAGTGATGTTTTATTATGAACTCTAGTTTTATTATTAATTAGAATATGGTTATAATTAAATATAAGGGTTATAATTAAATACATATTTTACTTACAGATGAGGCTCTACAGTACAAACACAGCAGCTTCTTGTTCTTCTTATGATGTTTAATGGCGGTTGGCAGAACAACTTAAGACGCACCAGCGCCACCAACTGGACTGGAGTTGAACAGCAGCTTAGCAGTAAAACATCTCCATTAGCACATCTGTATTAGTGGTGTGCGATACTGCAAAATTTGTTATCGATCCGATACCGATACTTTGTACTTACAGGGGTTGGACAAAATAACTGAAACACCTGGTTTTAGACCACAATAATTTATTAGTATGGTGTAGGGCCTCCTTTTGCGGCCAATACAGCGTCAATTCGTCTTGGAAATGACATATACAAGTCCTGCACAGTGGTCAGAGGGATTTTAAGCCATTCTTCTTGCAGGATAGTGGCCAGGTCACTACGTGATGCTGGTGGAGGAAAACGTTTCCTGACTCGCTTCTCCAAAACACCCCAAAGTGGCTCAATAATATTTAGATCTGGTGACTGTGCAGGCCATGGGAGATGTTCAACTTCACTTTCATGTTCATCAAACCAATCTTTCACCAGTCTTGCTGTGTGTATTGGTGCATTGTCATCCTGATACACGGCACCGCCATTGGATGCACATGGTCCTCCAGAATGGTTCGGTAGTCCTTGGCAGTGACGCGCCCATCTAGCACAAGTATTGGGCCAAGGGAATGCCATGATATGGCAGCCCAAACCATCACTGATCCACCCCCATGCTTCACTCTGGGCATGCAACAGTCTGGGTGGTACGCTTCTTTGGGGCTTCTCCACACCGTAACTCTCCCGGATGTGGGGAAAACAGTAAAGGTGGACTCATCAGAGAACAATACATGTTTCACATTGTCCACAGCCCAAGATTTGCGCTCCTTGCACCATTGAAACCGACGTTTGGCATTGGCACGAGTGACCAAAGGTTTGGCTATAGCAGCCCGGCCGTGTATATTGACCCTGTGGAGCTACCGACGGACAGTTCTGGTGGAAACAGGAGAGTTGAGGTGCACATTTAATTCTGCCGTGATTTGGGCAGCCGTGGTTTTATGTTTTTTGGATACAATCCGGGTTAGCACCCGAACATCCCTTTCAGACAGCTTCCTCTTGCGTCCACAGTTAATCCTGTTGGATGTGGTTTGTCCTTCTTGGTGGTATGCTGACATTACCCTGGATACCGTGGCTCTTGATACATCACAAAGACTTGCTGTCTTGGTCACAGATGCGCCAGCAAGACGTGCACCAACAATTTGTCATCTTTTGAACTCTGGTATGTCACCCATAGTGTTGTGTGCATTGCAATATTTTGAGCAAAACTGTGCTCTTACCCTGCTAATTGAACCTTCACACTCTGCTCTTACTGGTGCAATGTGCAATTAATGAAGATTGGCCACCAGACTGGTCCAATTTAGCCATGAAACCTCCCACACTAAAATGACAGGTGTTTCAGTAATTTTGTCCAACCCCTGTACTTTCATGTAGGGAAGAGCAGTGTATCATGATGTATGAGGTGAATGTATCATCAATTTGCTTTGACTAATAAATGATTTTGTATTTATTAGTTCATCATGTGAATGTGAAAACCCACTACAGTGTGTAGGTGAATAAAAAGTAATTTAATTAATGTAATAAACTAATGAAGTCTGGGGTTTTTGTTGAGAAACAATTATATAATAAGAAACATAATCCCCCCTCTCATTGTACACTCTGGCTTTTTGTAAAATAAAGTACAGAAAAAGAGTCTCACGCATATACATAGCGGCTTCCTGATTCCCACAAGTCAGATAAAATCTCCCAAAATCTAGAACGAGCGGCCAAGAGTGACACACACACACACACACACACACACACACACACGCGCACGAAGGCGACACAGACTTTATTAATACGATCGCGTATTAAATCCGTTATCTGATATACAATCTAGCGCACTGTGTAGGAAACATAAATCAATTGTCTAATATACTGTCTAGTGCACTAAGTAGGAAACATAAATCTATGATCAAATATACAATCTAGTGCACTATGTAGGGTACATAATTATGTAATACACTATCTAGTGCACTATGTAAGGAACACAAATCATCATCTAGTTATACTTTCTAGTGCACTGTGTAGGGAAAATTTAAAAATTGTCTAATTCACTATCTAGTGCACTACGTAGGGAACATAAATTCATATCTAAGATGCTATCTAGTGCACTATGTAAGGAACATAAATTCGTTATCTGATATTCAGTTTAGTGCACTATGTAGGGAACCTAAATCCGTTAACTAATACGCTACCTAAAGCATTATGTAAGAAACATAAGTCTATTATCTAGTACACTAAGTAAAAAACATAAATTCTTTTATTAATATACAATCTAGTTCACTATGTAGGGAACATAAATCTATTATCTTGCACACTAGCTGGTGCACTATGTAGTACACATTAATGTGTTTGTGACTTGAACAGTTAGTTTAGTAGCTCAGTAAGCAGCTCCTAAAAGTTCTGTTATCACTCATATCCTTTGCTGTGTGCGAGAGGGTTTTAGCTTTTTTTTTTTAGCTCCCTGAAATGAGTTTTTGCAACTTGGGATGTCTGACATGTTAGTTTCCATCTATCCATCCAGCTTAAGTACCATAAACACTACATAAAAAACATGTGGAGTTAATGGTGTAATTATTAACCTTCGTGCTCAATTCTTCATTACAAAACATTTGTTTTGTGGTTCCATGGTGTAATGGTAAGAACTATGGACTCTGAATCCAGCGATCGGAGTTCAAATCTCGGTGGAAGCTTATTGCTTTAATTTGGGGACCCGGTGTGAGGTCCAAGATTGAGAAACATTAGCAGTTTCAGGATGGTAGCATTCAGCGCATGTGCAGTACAACAGAGCGCTTGTGGGGTGTAGACCACGATTACTTGTGCTAGTTGTGTCAACCAAGCAGATCACCATTCAGGACGGTATATCAGTGCCAAAATATGAGCCAGTTTGTTCAGTAAAACTTTATAAGCCAACAGCAGCGAATAAACTTAAGAGTCACCTTAGATTACATGTTAACTTCCATCTATCCATCCAGCTTAAATACCATAAACACTACGTACACAACATGTGGAGCTATTCTTACTACAGTAAAACACACTGAACTGACTTTTAAAGTGAAGTTCAAAATGTTGTACAGAGATCGTTCCCATCTAGTGGTGCTAGATAAATTACAGCTTGTTGCTTGGGTACAGATTTGTAACATTATTATTAAACTGTTGTTGTTGTGTTTGTTGTTATTTTTTAACTGTTCATGTTTTTAAATGTAAAACCATAAACAGCACCGTCTATAAATAAATGAATCACCTTGTGCTTCCCATTGAGATTTTTGTTTACGTGAACAATGTCTGAAATTTGACGAGCTTGATTAGTTTGTAATATCCCAGCTAGCCTTGTAATTGTGGCCCACTTCCGGCGCAACTCCTGCCAGCCGAGCCTGCCGCATCTGGTTCAGTGCGGGCAGCCCGTGTCGGCTCTGACTCTTTTTGAATGACTGCCCAGAATCGGGCCAAATACGCTGGCCCAAATCCGGATGCCAGATCTCCGCCGACTCTCCCATAACTGGACCAGAATAGCCCCCAAACCACTGCGATACTATTTATTTCCCATTTTCTTCTCCTTTCACATCCTTATAGATAAAATAGTAGATTTATACTACAGATTGTGCAGCAGAAAGTATTTTATTAAGATAATTGCAGCAAGTAGTATAATAATAATAATCAGAATATTATAAAAGTGAACCAAAATGACAACTATATGAATATTATATATAGAAAATAACATATACACTGCCCGGCCAAAAAAAAGGTCACACACTCTAATATTTCGTTGGACCGCCTGTAGCTTTGATTACGGCACACATTCGCTGTGGCATCGTTTCCACAAGCTTCTGCAATGTCACAACATTTATTTCTGTCCAGAGTTGCATTAATTTTTCCCCAAGATCTTGTATTGATGACAAGATTCAATATTTTCCTCGAAGATGATGTTTCCCCACTGTCCTTCCACTTTTTAATAATGCGTTGGACAGTTCTTAACCCGATTTTAGTAGTTTCAGCTTCCAATGGGAGGCTCTTACCTATTTGCTTAGTTAAATCCAGGTGGTGACCTTTTTTTGCCAGGCAGTGTAATTGCATACAAGAATAATAATTATAAAAGTGAACAATATTGTAAATATAAATACTATACTACGCATACACAATACTACTAAACATACTACATCTACTAATACATCCTATATACATACCATAAATATTTATCACACACATATATCACATATACATATATGGCAAATATTAATACTATCCTATACATACATTGACTGCTTTGCTGCAGAATGAATTCTGTCTCTCTGCACCTGCAGAAGTATAGGGGTTCGGATAGGGATTAACAGACTGAAAGCCTATTATTAAGTTTTAGTAAATCTGCTAGTTTATTGCAGTAAATAACCTGAAATAGAAAATCTGTGCAATTTAGGTTCTGTATTTTTTGTTTATACATTTAGCTATTTAGAGACAGGACATTCTGTTTATGTTGTTCTGTACATCTAATAACCCCATCTACCATATGGAAGTCTACCATTTATTTTAGCTCAGTGTCTGTGTAATTCACATTCCTGTCTGAGTTTATTAACATGGTGCATAGTGCTGATCTTTTACAGGCCAATGAATTAGCAAAGTTCTACTTGCTGTCCATGTTTACTGCAATGTCAGAGAGAAAACTCAAGTATAACAAGTACACTAACAAGTATTTTAGTAAAACAAGTATTTTTAGTAGTGAGAAAGAAGAAGTTTCCCATAATAAAAATAATATAAAGAAGTACAGACACTTCAGTTAAGTTAACTGTCATCTACAATTAACTTTTAAAATAACTTTCTATAAAAAGAAGTTTTTTGTTCGTTATTCAGTCACACAAAGAGAACAGTTGCAAAAGTCACTGAAAAGACTGCCACGGTCTTTTACGGATGTAACTAAATAAAATACCAAATAATACACCAATCAGCCACAACATTAAAACCACCTCCTTGTATGTATACTCTTATTCTATCAGCTCCACTAACCATATAGAAGCACTTTGTAGCTCTACAGTTCCACTGTCGTCCATCAGTTCCTCTGCATACTTTGTTAGCCCCCTTTTATCTTATTCTTCAATGGTCAGGACCTCCACAGGACCACCTCAGAGCAAGTATTATGGGTGGTGGATCATTCTCAGCACTGCAGTGACACGGACGTGGTGGTGGTGTGTTAGTGTGTATTGTGCTGGTTTAAAAGGATCACACACAGCAGTGCTGCTGGACTTTTTAAACAATGAGTCCACTTACTGTCCACTCTATAATTGTACACACCTGCTTTGTTGGTCCACCTTGTGGATGTACAGTCAGAGATGGTAGTTCGTCTGTTGCTTATTATTGTATTACTATTATTATTATTATTATTATTATTGTTGTTGTTGTTTTGATTATTATTGTTATTATTATTATTGTTATTATTGTTGTTGTTGTTGTTATTATTATTCTTGTTGCTTATTGTAGCTTTTACGTTATCCACAGTATTCAATGAGCTTCAATTATTTTAGCAGCTGTTGTCTAATGCTAGAAACTGTTAGCCTTTTAGCTAACGTTACCTGAAATGTTTCAGTTCAGACTACCAGTTAACCTGAAACTCACTAGATAACATTACCTAACAGTTTCCATTTCCAAATTGCTCTCTATCTTAATCCAAAACTCATTAATAGACTTTCTGCTTACTTTTCGCTAAGTAAAAAGTTGTTAAGATTAAATGTTTATTTACCTCACACGAACGAACGATTCCTCTTTTTCAACGGCTCGCGTCGCACTGTTGCCATGGTGATGCTGTTCTGCCGGTGTTACGGAGAATTCAGTTCCCCCTGTTTCCCCTTTAACGCGCATGTGCAAAAATCACGACTTTTTTTTTCAGTCGCTTCGTTGAGCGTCGGTTTATTTGGAATATGTGTTTATAGCGGTATGTTCTTTTTAAATTTCATGTTGTATGTTAGGTTGTTTGTGATTAAATACATACTTTAAAGTACTGAGTGAACTACTGTCAGAGGTTTTATTGCTCCACCCCGAGGTTTTCACACTGCTGTCTTTAGCCTTGCTGTCAATCAACTAGAATTAACGTGTCAGATTTATTTGTAAATAAATCCTTATTCAGGACATGCTCTGATTCACACACTAGTTTGTTTATTCTCGTTTTGTCACACAAGATAAAGTTTTGGTGGAGATACAAATAAACTATATCGTACAGGACAATAAAGCAGTCTGTGTTATTATTTAAGGTTACTCATCTCAGCTGCACTACCATTTACTTTCAAGAATAGTTTCATTCATGGTGATCTCTCTTGTTCATTTAAACTTCACAAACTGCATCCATGTGATTTTAAAATTAACAAACAGTATATAGAACAAGTTTAACCTATAGATCAGTCACTAACAACACAGGGGGGAACACATTTACCTGGGGAATATGGTTCCCCACATGTATATCACTGTGTGTGTAATTATAAAACACTAGAGTGATGCTGGTGATGTATTTACCTGTTGTCATTATGTAGAACAAGTTTAACCTATAGATCAGTCCATTATACTAACAACACAGGGGGGAACACATTTACCTGGGAAATATGGTTCCCCACATGTATATCACTGTGTGTGTAATTATAAAACACTACAGTGATGCTGGTGATGTATTTACCTGTTGTCATTATGTAGAACAAGTTTAACCTATAGATCAGTCCATTATACTAACAACACAGGGGGGAACACATTTACCTGGAGACCTGGAGAAAATGGTTCCCCACATGTATATCACTGTGTGTGTAATTATAAAACACTACAGTGATGCTGGTGATGTATTTACATGTTGTTATTATGTAGAACAAGTTTAACCTATAGATCAGTCCATTATACTAACAACACAGGGGGGAACACATTTACCTGGAGACCTGGGGAATATGGTTCCCCACATGTATATCACTGTGTGTGTAATTATAAAACACTACAGTGATGCTGGTGATGTATTTACCTGTTGTTATTATGTAGAACAAGTTTAACCTATAGATAAGTCCATTATACTAACAACACAGGGGGGAACACATTTACCTGGAGACCTGGGGAATATGGTTCCCCACATGTATATCACTGTGTGTGTAATTATAAAACACTAGAGTGATGCTGGTGATGTATTTACATGTTGTTATTATGTAGAACAAGTTTAACCTATAGATCAGTCCATTATACTAAAAACACAGGGGGGGAACAGATTTATCTGGAGTCCTGGGGAATATGGTTCCCCACATGTACATTACTGTGTGATGATTTTTTTTTTTTAATGCAAACTACAGGCACACACACATTTTAAAAACAAAATATCTGTATTAGAAATTGGTGTTAAACTAAATTATGCATATATTACAATTATGCAAATATGTAATAAAGAAATCCACCTCAATGCAAATTAAAACTTAAATACATATTTATAGCTTAATAAAAATATATATTTTTTAAAACAAAATAAAATAAAATCTGGGATGTGCCCTGGGATTGACTAGCATCACATCCATAGTGCACTCCTGCCGTACGTCCTGTTTCCCCAGGAACAGTTCTGGATCCTCCACGGCCATGACCAGGATAAAGCAGTTAGTAAACAGAAATGAATGATTAATTTACTATCTACTTTTTAAATAAACTAAAAGAGCAACATAAAATAAAATACAGCAACAAGCAAACTTTTTAGAAATAACGTCCCAGTTAACCTTGGTCTAATCTTCAGTACATACAATACACTTCCTCTACTGGTGGGTTGCCAACACATGACTGGTGGTACCATCTGTCACATCCATCACAGGCAATCTCAATGATTACACAGTCCTTCAATTGATCAATAAAAAGTCACACAATAGTTTTATGGTTACATTAGACTTCTCAATTACAAGTGTAGCTATAATAGATATGTACACTATGGGCCAGTGATAGCTCAGTGGTTAAGGTACTGGACTAGTAAACAGAAGGTTCCCGGTTCAAGCCCCGCTACCACCAAGTTGCCACTGTTGGGTCCCCCTGGGACCCTTAACCCTAAATTGCTCATTGTGTAAGTCGCTTTGGATAAAAGTGTCTGCTAAATGCTGTAAATGTAGATAGATCACTTTATTAATCCCAGAGGGAAAGTCAAGGACATATGTAATAGCATGGTGCAATGAAAAAGCCAATAAAATTAAGGCATTATTTTTATTTCTTTAGTCATGTGTTGGCAACCCACCAGTAGAGGAAGTATATTGTATGTACTGAAGATTAGACCAAGGTTAACTGGGACGTTATTTCCAAAAAGTTTGCTTGTTGCTGTATTTTATTTTATTTGCTCTTTTAGTTTATTTAAAATATAGATAGTAAATTAATCATTCATTTCTGTTTAGTAACTGCTTTATCCTGGTCATGGCCGTGGAGGATCCAGAACTGTTCCTGGGGAAACAGGACGTACGGCAGGAGTGCACTATGGATGTGATGCTAGTCAATCCCAGGGCACATCCCAGATTTTATTTTATTTTGTTATAAAAAATATATATTTTTATTAAGCTATAAATATGTATTTAAGTTTTAATTTGCATTGAGGTGGATTTCTTTATTATATATTTGCATAATTGAAATATATGCATAATTTAGTTTAACACTAATTTCTAATACAGATATTTTGTTTTTAAAATGTGTGTGTGCCTGTAGTTTGCATTTAAAAAAAAAATCATCACACAGTAATGTACATGTGGGGAACCATATTCCCCAGGACTCCAGATAAATCTGTTCCCCCCCTGTGTTTTTAGTATAATGGACTGATCTATAGGTTAAACTTGTTCTACATAATAACAACAGGTAAATACATCACCAGCATCACTGTAGTGTTTTATAATTACACACACAGTGATATACATGTGGGGAACCATATTCCCCAGGTAAATGTGTTCCCCCCTGTGTTGTTAGTGACTGATCTATAGGTTAAACTTGTTCTATATACTGTTTGTTAATTTTAAAATCACATGGATGCAGTTTGTGAAGTTTAAATGAACAAGAGAGATCACCATGAATGAAACTATTCTTGAAAGTAAATGGTAGTGCAGCGGAGATGAGTAACCTTAAATAATAACACAGACTGCTTTATTGTCCTGTACGATATAGTTTATTTGTATCTCCACCAAAACTTTATCTTGTGTGACAAAACGAGAATAAACAAACTAGTGTGTGAATCAGAGCATGTCCTGAATAAGGATTTATTTACAAATAAATCTGACACGTTAATTCTAGTTGATTGACAGCAAGGCTAAAGACAGCAGTGTGAAAACCTCGGGGTGGAGCAATAAAACCTCTGACAGTAGTTCACTCAGTACTTTAAAGTATGTATTTAATCACAAACAACCTAACATACAACATGAAATTTAAAAAGAACATACCGCTATAAACACATATTCCAAATAAACCGACGCTCAACGAAGCGACTGAAAAAAAAAGTCGTGATTTTTGCACATGCGCGTTAAAGGGGAAACAGGGGGAACTGAATTCTCCGTAACACCGGCGCTGAATCAGAGACTGGACGCTGGGCCACACAGCCGGACAACCAGCGTCGGCGCGCACGCGTTTCTACGAGCACCAGACAAACCCAGCTGTTGTAACAACTGGACCGGATCTGGCTACATTGATTCTGGCCGATTCTGACACTCGGCCGACTGTGCCGATAGAAAAGTGGGAACTGGGCCAGATGATTGTGCTAGCCGGGTTATTACTCATTACTTATTACTCATTACTCATTACTTAACTAAAATTGTAATGGGATTACTTTACTCATTACATCCTGGAAAATATAATCTCGTTCCTCATTACTTTACTTTCACGTTACATTCTAAACCCAAACAAATACTGTATACTGGAATTACATCTACAAACAAATTCCATTTATTTACTTTATTTATTTAGTTTCAGAAAAATCCTCTCTTGTGCAGAGATGTGCCTGTGTTTGTTTCTGCTTTAAAACACAAACGCCATGAACCAATCAGATTTAACATCATTAAACAAGTTTATTCCTTAATTATTTGTCCTTATACTAGAAGAGCGACTCGGTTCCTTTAGTTCATTTCAAAGAATCGTTCAATAGAATCGGTTCGTTCCCCCAACACTGTAGCTGAGAGATACAGGGCTAATGGAGATGTTTTACTGCTAAGCTGCTGTTCAACTCCAGTCCAGTTGGTGACGCTGGTGCGTCTTAAGTTGTTCTGCCAACCGCCATTAAACATCATAAGAAGAACAAGAAGCTGCTGCGTTTGTACTGTAGAGCCTCATCTGTAAGTAAAATATGTATTTAATTATAACCCTTATATTTAATTATAACCACATTCTAATTAATAATAAAACTAGAGTTCATAATAAAACATCACTGTGAGGATTTGAGGAGTTTTAACTCCAGTTTTTTTTAAACACACAAACTTTTAGCTGCTCCGCTAACTGTTAGCATCACACATGATTCAGTACTGATGAACCGATTCATTGAACCGATGAATCAGTGGATTGTAACGGATTCAGAGTTTATTCATTATTAAATCTAACATTTTGATATAAACGCGTCACATTTTCAGCTTTGTTTACAGTGTTTAATGTTTGATACAAACAGCGAGTTCTTGTAGCTTTGTTTACAGGTTGTTTTACAGGTTTATAGTAAAAGTTAAAAGTATTAGTACAGCACTGTTATTGGGAGTGGATGAGAAACTAGATGTAAAGAACATCAGACTTCATCATTTCACTTTGGGCCACAAAACCACTTCCACCAAACTCAAAGGGTTGTTTCCCAGACAGGGATTAAGGCTTATAGTCCAGGACTACATTTAGCTTTAAATAGAGAATCTCCATTCAAAATGCTGTGTAGTCTAGGACTAGGCTTAATCCCTGTCTGTGAAACCAACCCAAAAAGTTCTATTAGAAGTCTTTTCTGTCTGATGCTGCTCAGTCCCACAATAGTTTCAACATTTTCACTCTGTTTACAGCCTCACAGCATTAAAAATAAACAGTTAAAGAGTCTAAAAGAATTTTCCTGGATTTCTCTTTAATAGGGAATAAAGTACATTTGTCTATCTGTCTGTCTGCCTGTCAGATCTTTTAATAATGCAGTCAGCAGAAGAGGGACACGTCACCCCCATAGATCTACAAAATGAAGGATTCCAAGTGAAACTAATAAAAAAGGAGGAGGAAGAAGATGGAAGTTACTTCTGTAAGTAAATGTGGAGCAATTTGCCATGTTAGTGCAGTACAGTGTGGTTAGTATAGTAGAAATAATAAGAAAATTTAGATAGTGGGATTAGAACCTGTACTGTACCGTACTGTCCTGTGGAGAAGTGCTGATACATTCCAGTCTGGATTAAATCTAAGTAGTATTTATTTGTGGTAACTAAACCCACAACCTTCAGTTTCCTCCAGTTGTTGAGTTTCTTCTTCACATATTGATGAATTTCAGGTGAAGGATCTTTAATCCCTGTGGAACACGTCACCTCTGAGGAACACTTCACCCCAGAGGACCAACAGTGTGGAGGTTTCCAGATGAAGCCTGTGAAGAAGGAAGAACCTGAAGATAAAGATGAACTCAGTAAGTAAAAATAACATTTATTATTGAATTGATTTGTGTCTATCACTAATACTAACACTAACAGCACCACTAAACCACTCACAGTCACGCAAACGACTCTAATCTCTATTTACACAAATAAGAAAACTGTTGAGCCCAACTTGTGAGAATCTGTTCAGCCATAATAATAGAGACAGCAGCTGATCTGGTGTTAAGAACCACACAAACTACAATAATAATAATAGTAATAAGTTTAACTTATATAGCGTCTTTCAGCAAACTCAAGGTCGATGTACAATGACAAAACAAACATAACAGAAGGGATCGATTACACATAGAATTCAAGAAGAAAAATTAAAGTATTGTGTATAGAGAAATTCACAGAGAGAAGAGATCCAGCAAAGAGTCGAGCAGAGAGTTCTAGAGTGTCACCCATAGTGGACAACCTAAAGAAATTAATCATTCATGATGCATTATGGTACAGGACTTTATCATCAGATCAGTTTAACATTTACTAACAATCTTTATTATTTATAATGTTATAAATGTATTTGATTATTTATAATGTTATAAATGTATTTAATTATTTATAATGTTATGAATGTATTTTATTATTTATAATGTTATGAATGTATTTTATTATTTATAATGTTATAAATGTATTTTATTTATAATGTTATGAATGTATTTTATTATTTATAACGTTATAAATGTATTTGATTATTTATAATGTTATAAATGTATTTGATTATTTATAATGTTATAAATGTATTTGATTATTTATAATGTTATAAATGTATTTTATTTATAATGTTATGAATGTATTTTATTATTTATAACGTTATAAATGTATTTGATTATTTATAATGTTATAAATGTATTTGATTATTTATAATGTTATAAATGTATTTGATTATTTATAATGTTATAAATGTATTTGATTATTTATAATGTTATAAATGTATGTGATTATTTATAATGTTATAAATGTATTTTATTATTTATAATGTTATGAATGTATTTTATTATTTATAATGTTATAAATGTATTTGATTATTTATAATGTTATAAATGTATTTATTATTTTTAATGTTATAAATGTATTTGATTATTTATACTGTTATAAATGTATTTGATTAATTATAATGTTATAAATGTATTTGATTATTTATAATGTTATAAATGTATTTGATTATTTATAATGTTATAAATGTATTTGATTATTTATAATGTTATAAATGTATATGATTATTTTCTGCTTCAGAACTGAACAAGGATTTCTGCTGCTCCTCATGTCCACGTTCCTCTACAACCCAAAATCAGCTCCACAATCACATCAAGAGCTGTAACCATGATAAATATGAGACTCTGGTGAAGATTAAGACTGAACATGAGGATCTGACGCCCACCAGAAGCTCCAGTAATCAGCAAACGTCCTCTGGTACTGTCAGCATTAACACCTCTCTCAGTCCCACACAGGAAGAAGGAAACGTCTGCTCACAGTGTGGGAAGATCTTTAGTACCCAGGGTGCTCTCAAAATACACCAGCGCATTCACACTGGAGAGAAACCATATCAGTGCTCACAGTGTGGAAAGCATTTTAATAGACAGAGTCATCTCAAAAGACACCAGCACATTCACACAGAAGAGAAACCATATCAGTGCTCACAGTGTGGGAAAAATTTTAATACACAGAGTAATCTTAAAGTACACCAGCACATTCACACTGGAGAGAAACCGTATAAGTGCTCACAGTGTGGGAAGAATTTTAATACACAGAGTAATCTCAAAAAACACCAGCGCATTCATACTGGAGAGAAACCGTATCGGTGCTCACAATGTGGAAAGAGTTTTAATGGACAGAGTGCTCTGAAAAGACACCAGCGCATTCACACTGGAGAGAAACCATATCAGTGCTCACAGTGTGGAAAGAGTTTTAATGGACAGAGCCATCTCAAAATACACCAGCGCATTCACACTGGAGAGAAACCGTATCAGTGCTCACAGTGTGGAAAGAGTTTTAATCGACAGAGTGCTCTCAAAACACACAAGCGCATTCACACTGGAGAGAAACCGTATCAGTGCTCACAGTGTGGAAAAAGTTTTAATGGACAGAGTGATCTGAAAAGACACCAGCACATTCATACTGGAGAGAAACCATATCAGTGCTCACAGTGTGGAAAGAGTTTTAATCGACAGAGTGCTCTCAAAATACACCAGCGCATTCACACTGGAGAGAAACCGTATCAGTGCTCACAGTGTGGAAAGAGTTTTAATGGACAGAGTGATCTGAAAAGACACCAGAACATTCACACGGGAGAGAAACCGTATCATTGCTCACAGTGTGGAAAGAGTTTTAATGGACAGAGTGATCTCAAAATACACCAGCGCATTCACACTGGAGAGAAACCATATCAGTGCTCACAGTGTGGAAAGAGTTTTAATATACAGAGTAATCTCAAAAAACACCAGAGCATTCACACTGGAGAGAAACCGTATCAGTGCTCACAGTGTGGAAAGAGTTTTAATCAACAGAGTGCTCTCAAAACACACAAGCGCATTCACACTGGAGAGAAACCATATCAGTGCTCACAGTGTGGAAAGAGTTTTAATGGACAGAGTAATCTAAAAAAACACCAGCGCATTCACACTGGAGAGAAACCGTATCAGTGCTCACAGTGTGGAAAGAGTTTTAATATACAGACTCATTTCAAAATACACCAGCGCATTCACACTGGGGAGAAACCGTATCAGTGCTCACAGTGTGGAAAGAGTTTTAATAGACAGAGTGCTCTCAACATACACCAGCGCATTCACACTGGAGAGAAACCGTATCAATGTTCACAGTGTGGAAAGAGTTTTAATATACAGAGTAATCTCAAAAAACATCAGCGCATTCACATTTTACAGAAATGATGTTCACAGTGTTGGAGCTGCTTTGCTAATTCATCAGACACAAGTGTGACTCATCATCTGTTACTAGTGGTGTCTCTCAGGGCTCTGTCCTGTGGCCTCTACTATTTATAATTTACCTGCTTCCCATTGGATGTATCTTTAGGAAATACAACATTCAATTTTATTGTTATGCGGACGACACCGAGCTATACCTGTCCACTGTGCTCACGGCTACTCTTCCTCCTCCATCTCTCTCTGATTGTCTAATAGAATTAAGAACATGGTTCTTTTACAGTTTTCTCAAATTAAATGCTGATAAAACTGAAATTCTTCTAATAGGTACAAAATCTCCTCTCTCTAAATCTAACAAATTCTCAGTGATGATGAAGAACTCAGTCGTCTCTCTTTCCACTCACAATCTTTCATTTCATGCACATATTAACAATATCACACAATCTGCTTATTTCCATTTACGTAACATAAATCGTCTTTGTCCATTCCTTTCTCCTAGAAGTGCTGATGTTCTTGTTCATGCCCTGGTCACATCTTGAATTGATTATTGTAACTCTCTCCTTTTTGGTCTACCTCATATGGGAGCTAGAGCTTTTAGCTACTCTGCCCCACATCTCTGGAACTCTCTCCCTTGCCTTAAAACGTGTTTTTTAAACTTGCCTACCCTTAATCTGTGTAATTAATTATGTACTGATGTTTTGTATTGTAAGGTGTCCTTGAGTGTTTTCAAAGGTGCCCATGAATAAATTGTATTATTATTTTTATATGTTGGCACAGATGTTACTTATAGTGGGGTCAAAAAGTATTTAGTCAGCCACTGATTGTGCAAGTTCTCCTACTTAGAAAGATGAGAGAGGTCTGTAATTTTCATCATAGGTACACTTCAACTATGAGAGACAAAATGAGAAAAAAAATCCAGGAAATCACATTGTAGGATTTTTAAAGAATTTATTTTCAAATTATGGTGGAAAATAAGTATTTGGTCAATAACAAAAGTTCAACTTAATACTTTGTAACATAACTTTTGTTGGCAATGATAGAGGTCAAACGTTTCCTGTAAGTCTTCACCAGATTTGCACACACTGTAGCTGGTATTTTGGCCCATTCCTCCATGCAGATCTCCTCTAGAGCAGTGATGTTTTGGGGCTGTCGCTGGGCAACACGGACTCCACAAATTTTCTATGGGGTTGAGGTCTGGAGACTGGCTAGGCCACTCCAGGACCTTGAAATGCTTTTTACGGAGCCACTCCTTCGTTGGCCAAGCGGTGTGTTTTGGGATCATTTTCATGCTGGAAGACCCAGCCACGTTCCATCTTCAATGCTCTCACTGATGGAAGGTTTTGGCTTAAAATCTCACGATACATGGCCCCGTTCATTTTTCCCTTAACACGGATCAGTCGTCCTGTCCCCTTTGCAGAAAAACAGCCCCAAAGCATGATGTTTCCACCCCCATGCTTCACAGTAGGTATGGTGTTCTTGGGATGCAACTCAGCATTCTTCTTCCTCCAAACATGACGAGTTGAGTTTTTACCAAAAAGTTCCATTTGGGTTTCATCTGACCACATGATATTCTCCCAATCCTCTTCTGGATCATCCATATGCTCTCTGGCAAACTTCAGACGGGCCTGGACATGTACTGGCTTAAGCAGGGGGACACGCCTGGCACTGCAGGATTTGAGTCCCTCTCGGCGTAGTGTGTTACTGATGGTAGCCTTTATTACTTTGGTCCCAGCTCTCTCCAGGTCATTCATCAGGTCCCTCCGTGTAGTTCTGGGATTTTTGCTCACCGTTCTCATGATCATTTTGACCCCACAAAATGAGATCTTGACCCCAAGGGAGATTATCAATGGTCTTGTATGTCTTCCATTTTCTTACAATTGCTCCCACAGTTGATTTATTCACACCAACCTGCTTGCCTATTGTAGATTCACTCTTCCCAGCCTGGTGCAGGTCTACAATTTCTTCCTGGTGTCCTTCGACAGCTCTTTGGTCTGGGTCATGGTTGAGTTTGGAGTCTGACTGTTTGAGGCTGTGGACAGGTGTCTTTTATACAGATAACGAGGTCAAACAGGTGCCATTAATACAGGTAACGAGTGGAGGACAGAAGAGCTTCTTAAAGAATAAGTCACAAGGTCTGTGAGAGCCAGAAATCTTGCTTGTTTGTTATTGACCAAATACTTATTTTCCACCAGAATTTACAAATAATTTTTTTAAAAATCCTACAATGTGATTTCCTGGATTTTGTTTTTCTTATTTTGTCTCTCATAGTTGAAGTGTACCTATGATGAAAATTACAGACCTCTCTCATCTTTCTAAGTAGGAGAACCTGCACAATCAGTGGCTGACTAAATACTTTTTTACCCCACTGTATATAACTTGTGTTTCACACATTTTCATTGTTTGGCTTATATCACTTGGAACAATCAGTTTTGTACAATCTGATGTTTTCATATACTTGAGCAGTTGCTACAGTCTGAGCAAATGGCCACCTATCCAGTCTAGAATTAGTATTGTTATGGTCATTTATGTGTCATTTATGTATTTTGCTTGTTATTGCTTGTTTGCTAATAAAATATCTACATATTGAACCTTAATCCTCGGTCTCATTATTGATTCCTGAAAGCTTCTGTCCTGTTTTTAGATAAATAAAAACACGTCCCAGTCAGTGTACTGAAGAGCAGAGAAGGCTACCGCTAGCCAGGTCTTTACCTGTATTAGTTCTGGTTTGTAGCGACTGGTGAGCGGTCTGCTAGAATCAACATAACAGAGGTGTGGTCTGAGTACCACAAAGTCCACATAGGAGTGAATAAACTGACATTGTTCAGCTCACGTATGGCACTGAGGTAAAAGATATTTGGTATAATAAGAACATCAACATTTTTCAAGGCTGTTCTTTGGTTAAAAACGTCTCCATATAGATATTATGTCACTAATTACACTAAGTCCTGATTGCTAAGTGCAGTTCTGTGTTCAGCTGTATTGAGGACATCGACATTTTCCTCTGGCATGTTGTTACATTTTAACAAAAAGCATCCATTTTTTGCTAAGATAACAATAACGACACTTAGCATTGTTATTGTACTGGAATTCTGGGTTCAGCTATCAGTGATATCATAATGTATCAATTATTACACTTAGCATTGATTAATAACTGGAATTCTGGGTTCAGCTCTATTGAGGAAATCAAAATTTTTCTCAGTTCTGACAAAACTTTGCCATTCTTTGACATCAGACTATGTTGTCAAATAATGAAACATCAAACTCCAAACATGTTAAAATCACCCTTCCCTCCCTACTCTATACCTAAATTACAGCTCCTTTATTTTAGCACCAGTTTATTTTCTGTAAAATAATGAAAATAACTCAGTCCAAACATTGAGTGGGGGTACAACGAGAACGTTAGCTTTTAATATTACAAGAGTACCATGCAATAACATGACAAACTCAATTCTCCCATCTTCCCTACACTCGCTCCCTATGCCCTAGCATTGCACACCTGCCACTCTTAAAGGGTCAGACAATATATTTGTAAATCACATTACATGACATCTTTCATCGCAGAATTCACTGCAGCAGTTTAAAAGATGCAATTTATTTGCGTTTTTTTTTTTTTTTTTTACAAAAGTTATTTAAAATGTAGCGAATTACAATTCTTAATACAAAACATACTTAAGTAAAAGTAAAATTACTGGTTGTAAAATCTACTTTTAAAAGTACAAGTACACAAAAAAACTACTCAATTACAGTAACACGACTAAATGTAATTCGTTACTCTCCACCTATGTCTACTGTTAATATGTTTCCCAATTGAACTGAAAACACAACCTGAATTGATGTTTAATTGTTCATTAAGACTTCACTAACAGTTATTACCATCAAGCAAATGTAAAGCATATTTCTATATGAAGAGCATCTGTTTCCAGATAATATACACTGAGGTTTATGATCAACAGGCATGGTTGTGCAATAAAAGACTCTCGTCCCTGGGTGGGCTTGAACCACCAACCTTTCAGTTAACAGCCGAACGCGCTAACCGATTGCGCCACAGAGACACTTTGTGCACAATAAAAGTCTTTTATTGCACAACCTGCCTGTTGATCAAACGGATATGAGACACAACAACAATGTGTAGTCCCACAGAATAGTGGAAATAAATAACTGAAAAACATCCAGTAAACAACAGTCCTACAAGCACAAATATCCACCTGATAAGTCACCGGAGACCGGCTGTCCATAGACATCAAATGAAGATAGTCGCCCAACGTGGGGCTTGAACCCATGATCCTGAGATTAAGAGTCTCATGCTCTACCGACTGAGCTAGCCGGGATTAAGCAGTATGTCACAACAGACAGCTCATCGGTCAGACCATCAGAGAGATGTATGTTTAATTCACTAACATCACGGTCAGATTAGGAACTAATTCACAGTTTACAAACAAACAAAATTCAGAATAAGCAACAGAAACAGACTTAGGCTGCGTCCGAAATCGCATACTTACTGAGTACGTACTAGATTGGAGGAAATATGCACCGCTCTGCCGACAAAGAAGTACGTACTTTCAGTACAGAAGTGTGGAGTATGCACACAACACAACACCCGTACGTACTACGTCCGCCATCTTACCAACGTAAAGTGACCATAGTTACAGACTGCATGCTCATTTCGAGCTCCACTCGCCAAAATTTTGGGTATCTATCATCTTTATTTGCACCACTTACTGATTAATCTATAGTCATGTATCCCGACTCCACACTGAGACGGCAGAAATCACAGAAGAGAACTAAGAAAGTTATTGATTTTTTTTACCTCAGAGATAATGTAAGTACTGCCAACCTCTTTAGCAACAGTATACTACATTACTGTGATTAAATTAATATAATGAAAATAAATGACAAAATGATAGATCTGACACATTAATAATTACAGTAAAATAATTTTTCAAAAATCGTCTGTGCACAACATTGTGCACAAAATGAGTAGGGCTGTCAGAGGGCTCGTCAGGAGGATCATCACCCTACCAACTGGTGATTAACTAGAGTGTGTAGGAGCTGGGTTTGCCCACTTGGCCGGATCCGAATGTTTTAGAGTGGCAGTTGGTGCTACTGATGGGTGCCACATTCAAATAAAACCCCCATCTGCCAACGCACAGTGCTACTTTTTGTACTGTGAGATATTTTTGTTGGTTACCCTGGGTAGGTTCATGATGCAAGGGTACTAAAGAACAGCCCTGTGTATAAAGAGGGCTTATACCCACCTGCAGGACGATACATTCTTGGGGATGGGGGTTATCCCTGTATTAATACACACTATCGAGAGCCTGTGCAGAACCCTGTACAGGCTCGTTTTAACAGCAAACTGTCCAAGGCCAGGAATGTGGTGGAAAGCGCTTTTGGAATGATGAAGACAAGATGGCGTTCCATTTTCTTTAAAGCCCTTGAGGTGAGCCCTGTCTTCGCCCCGGAGGTTGTTGCATGCTGTGCGGTGCTCCACAACCTCTGTATCGCTCATGGAGACATCATTGAGCCAGAATTAACAGAGGTGCATGTTGACCAACCAGAGCCTGTAATTAATGACATTACATCAGGTGAAGATGCAAGAAAGCATCTGGCTGCAGCTGTCTCAGCACCACAGCACAGCACCCAGCTCTTTATGAGCATGACTATGTTTAGAAAAATGTTTTGTTAATAGGTTCATGTTGTTTGTTTTTACGTTTTGTTCTACAGTTCTTGATTGTCTCTTGACATTAACAGTTTATGCATTATTTAAAAGTAAAACTTGAATATTTTTTTAATTACAATTTCCAATTTTTACACTTTTTCTATTTTTAATTAAGGTTAAATTAAAAAGAAAATCCTTTATTTCCATTATTTGCCAACACATTTTCTTTCTCACAACATACAATAATAATAAACAATAAACTTTTCCTCTCTCTCTCTTGCCTCCCTATCTCTCTTTTCCTCCCTCATTCTTGCTTCCTGGTCTCTCTCTCTCGCATCTCTCGCTCTCGCTTTTCCTCTCTCTGGTGCGCCTCTTGCTCTCTCTTCTCCTCTCGTTCTATTCTTTCCCTTTCTCTTCATTCCTCCCTCTCCTCAGCCTCTCTCCATCTTCTCTCCTCATTCTCTGCTGCTTCTATCTCCCTCTCATTTTCCCTTTCTTCCATCTCCCTCAGATACGCAACTAAATCTTTCTCCACTCATCTCTTTTTGGCTGGGGTTTCCATGCTTCTCGAGGATGGTGAAGCTTCAGCAGCATCCTGGCCAGATGAGGAAATAAGGGTCGGTGGGCTAATTGATGGTCTCCCACCTATTGCTTCATCCATATCCGCATACCATTTCCAGGATGCTGCTGTTGCTTCACCACCCTCTGTACTTACCCCAGTAGGTGGACACTTAAGTTCCTACAAGATTCATAAACACAGTACAAGGACCTTAACTTGTATTACAAATCTTTTCTGATATTTTTACTGAAGATCTTACCAACAAACGAAGCTTACTTTGTATTTTTGTTTGAGGTTCTCCCACTTCTTCTTCACATAAGTGGGAGTCACCTTCCCCTGCATTTGGTTCTCCAACACAAAGGCTCTACAATATAATGCACATAACAGTTATTAATGTATAGCATACACTGCTTCAAAAAAAGTTTAGTCATTAGAAGTTTTTAATGCTTTGAAAAAGTTTGCAAAACTTAAATACTAAAACGTGTCTTTATACCACCCTTTGTAATTATTATTATGCATATGATGTAACACAAATTTTGTTACGTCAAACAAACAGTGACTTACTCAAACCTTCGAACTGCTGCATTATGTTTTCCGGTGAAGAGAGCCTGGTTGGCCACTCTCCACTGGATAAGATTCATCAGACCCTGCAATATCAAACATTAGTTTTAAAAGAGATTTCTAATGTGACTGTGTAGCCTCAACAACCCCAAAGCTAGATATATCTACCTTCCTAAAGATAGTTTAGGATAGCCCATCACTAGCATTACAGATAAAATTAAATGAACCTATAGATAGATCATTTATTACAGCAGCTCAATATATATTAATGCAAAGTATTATAGTAAGCAAGTATTAAAGTATGCAAGTATTCAAATTTGCAAGTATTAAAATACAAAAGTATTAAGTACACATGTAATGTTGCACAACACTATGTAGTTAAATACATTGAATAAAAAGTAGTATATCGCTTTTATTGTCTTACCGGAATGACAACGTTTGAAGCCCAGGGCAATAGGACCTCGTAGTTAGAGAAGACTCACTTGTTTGTTAGTTTAAGTCCAAAAGGGGGTGTGGCCCGTAAGGGCATCGAACCCACGACCTTGGCATTATTAGCACCACGCTCTAACCAACTGAGCTAACCGGCCGACATTCAAGGTCAGGGCATATACCCACATACCCGATTCTACACTGACAGCCCTTCAGTTATGGACCTGCTGAACGATGGAGAGCTTTACTGTTGTTGAGCAGAACAGATCTTCATGTGAGATGACTGAGGTTCATGTATTTTTCTTTTAAGAATAAATAAAAGCTGATGCTTTTAACCTCATACTTTCCTAATACTTTTATTCTACATGGTCTACATTTCTTTTAGTCTTCTGCCATGTGCAGTGCAAGAATTTACTAAATTACAGTTTCTCAGTGAAAAAAAAGCAATTCTCTTTTTATTTATTTATTTATTAATTTTTGCCATTAACAAAGTTGATTGTAAGCATTTATAAAGGTCATGCCACATTCATTAGGTGAAATGAAGCCAGAATTAAAGATGGCAGAAGAACAGGGTGGTATTCTTACTTTCAGTGGTCAAATTACTCAGGTTAGAAAGTCCTGACATGCAGCACATGCTCACCTGACTCTCTCTCAAACATGCTAACTTCAATCATTAAAGTTGGCGTGGCCTGTACGGGGATCGAACCCACGACCGTGGCGTTATTAGCACTACGCTCTAACCAACTGAGCTAACCGTCCAGTTAATCTGTTCACTCTTTAGATCTTTGTACATAATTCTACACTAACTCCATGGCAGCACAAAAACCATTTGAGATTCTGCACAGAAATTAGCAGCTCCTAACTGAGTTTGTTTGTTATTGCACCAGAAATGCAGCAGTTTCATGTTATTTTAATGATCCGAGATCTCAGGCCTACTTCAGACATCACTGTCTAGTCATTTCTTATGTTCAGACTTTCTTAATACACATCTAAGAGGTTTTGTGGGTTCTTATATGTGTGAACTATCTAAACTATACTGTATTGTGGTACATTCATTCAGCCTACATCAGTTTAGACCCGCCCACTTAACCACCAGTTTGCCTCCACAGTGAGCCTGTATACAAAGAGATTAGATTTTTTGTGTGTACCGTCCAATGAAACAGCTGTGCTGTTAGCTGTGCACGTGTCTCTGTGGCGCAATCGGTTAGCGCGTTCGGCTGTTAACCGAAAGGTTGGTGGTTCGAGCCCACCCAGGGACGAGTGTCTTTTATTGCACAACCATGTCTGATGATCAGACAAACCTCAGTGTATATTATCTGGAAACAGATGCTCTTCATATAGAAATATGCTTTACATTTGCTTGATGGTAATAACTCCTAGTGAAGTCTTAATGAACAATTAAAACATCAATTCACTTTTTAGTTCAATTGGGGAAAAATATTAACAGTAGCTGAACTTCCTAAAACCCAGAATCTACACGAACAAATCCTACATTCATTCCACAAAGTTCACAATTTAATGAGTGAAAACTTGATGTTTTGAGCCCCTCTGGTGTGCAGGCTGGTACTGTGTATCAGCACTACTTACTGTGTGCAGGACCTGAGTCGTATCTGCTCCAGTCACTGGTTGGTGGCATTAAGCTCAGTCAAGAACTTTAAGAAATATATAGTTTAGATAGCTCACACATAGAAGAACCTACAAAACCTCTTAGATGTGTTTCTATCTAAAGAAAGAATTAATAAACTGGCCGGTTAGCTCATTTGGTTAGAGTGTGGTGCTAATAACGCCAAGGTTGCGGGTTCGATCCCTGTACGAGCCACACCCACTTTTGGACTTAAACTAACAAACAAGTGATCCTTCTCTAACTAGCAGGTCCTATTGACCTGGGCTTCAAACGTGTGAGATCTTTTTACTGTCCCTCTCATTCAAGTCAGAAACATGCCATTATTTCAATTAGCCAAACTTAATGACCCTTCTGTAAATGGTTTAATTTGCACACTGCTGCTACTGGCTTGTTTTTCTTTTCTACAATGTAAGTTCAGACCTTCAGGTTCATGTTATTTGAGATCTCTACATAGATTTCTTCCTCATGTGCAGAAAGAAGCAGTTCAGTTTGAGAAGCTCACAGCGGGAGAGCGAGTGAGTCTGCGCGTTCAAATGAATCAAATGAGTCGATTCTTTAATCCGGTTCTTTAAGTCATAAGACAAGAATAGACTCGAAAGAGTCGATTCACTAAGTTGATAGTACTCAGCAATGAGCCGTTAGAAGCTGAAGGAGTCGATTCTTTTTGATGAAGTCAACATTTTATATGTTATACAAACTACTTAAAAGAGTCAAAAATACGCCAGATCACCTAAATATTATCTACATAACACATACAGCAAAAACATGTGAATGTGGAAGCATGTGTGTGTATTGTGTATGTGTGTGTGTGTGTTTATGAATATTAACAGAATAGATACATATGTTAGACATGTATAGATACATGAAGTGATGTAGACACACATATTAACTCCTTAGCAATAATAATGATACACTATGTGACAAAATTATCTGGACACCTTACCATGAGCTTGTTGGATCTCATTTCAAAAACAAACAGTATTAAAATCAAGTGACTTCTGTGTGATCATTAGTGAATTGTGATCTGCTGAACAGGTGCACAAACATCAAATCATCTGCTTCAGAGTGAGAAGGAGGGACGGGCCAACTGCATCCTGAACTTAGTGCAATTTTCCAACAGTGGAACGTTTTGTAGTGATTTTGATACTTGGGTGGCAATATTTAACTAAAATTACTTTTATTTAGTGTTTAAAACTTCTAAATGTCCTCAGTTTTGTCAATTGATTTCAGTCAATTATATTAGTCACATAAGTTTAAATCACTTGAGATGTAAAAGTAAAGTCTGAAGTTGTGTATTTTTGCTTTATTTACTCAGCAAATGGAGAATCATTACGTTTAGTTTTTGTGGTGTCAGGGTTTCATGGTGTAATGGTTAGCACTCTGGGCTCTGAGTCCAGTGATCTGAGTTCAAATCTCAGTGGGACCTTACTGCTTTTATTTGGGGTCCGGTGTGAGGTCCAAGATTGAGAAACATTAGCAGTTTCAGGATGGTAGCATTCAGCGCATGTGCAGTACAACAGAGCATCGCAATTGCTTGTGCTAGTTTAGAGTCACCTTAAATCACATGTTAATTTCCATCCATTCATCCAGCCTGAATATCATAATAGCACTAGTAGTGTTATAGTGTTCCACATGTAACTGCTCCATCCCAAAATATAATCGCAAATCATTGATTACAGCGCCATCTAACAGCCAACTTGCTCTTAAATGACTAATTATTCACTTTTTGGCTTTATTTACTCAGCAAATGACAAGTTTCACTTGGGAGACGGTGTGAGTTTCAAGGTTTAGAAACTTTAGCAGTTGTGGGGTGTACACCCAGTGTTGCCAACTCCTCAGTAAGGAAAGTAGCTATTGGCTGTCCTAAAAGTCGCTAGAAGTCGCTAAATGACGTCATTGCCTAATTTGCATATGATGCATTTGCATGTAATTGACGCTGTAGAAGAGGAATAACATCGTGGTAAGAGAAATTACCCCCCTTTTTCTTACATTTTGTACCAAAATACACCCCTCACCTACTCCCTTTCCCGTCTCCTACAAACCCCCTAAATCCTGTCTCGTCATATTGAAATGAACCCTCCTGTTTGATCCTTTCATATTACCCCCACTCCCTGAATCCTACACACACACCCAATCCTGTCTACCCACACCTAATTGTGTTATAAAGCCCAAAGCCCTTTTGTTCACACTTATCCTTGTCTCCTGTATTACCCACAATAAAACCAACACCCCTCCAGTACCCCCCTCCCTGATCGCCCCTCTTTATCTTCCTTGTGAACCCTCCCCTCATTTCTAATGTATATAAAGTCTCCCTAGATTTTGCCTAGTCAGATTTTTCTGTCGGTCTCACAAGCTGTGCCCATACGTCTGTATGTGTCAATAAACTACTCCTGAAGACCCGGAAGTCTCCTGGCTCCTGAATTTTGCACATGAATTTCTAACAGTGGGAAAGACAAAAAGTGGGTAAAAAAAACACCCTAAATATGTTTAGAACTACAAATGAACATTCTTCTGTTAATTTGTGGTTTGTTTTTGTTTTTTAAGAAAATACTGAGCTACTCTGGGCAGGGTTGCCAGATTGCGACAGTAATTTTCAGCCAAAATGCATGAAAAAACGCCCAAAACACAGGATAAGCAGATGGTGTTTAGCATTTCACAAATAATAAACCAGTTAAACCATCATGACCTACAAATTAATATCTTAAAATGTACAGATCAGTAATTACACATTATAAAGGAACAATTTTTTTTACTTGCATGTCTTTAATGTAGCCTGCCAAGTTTGTAAAATGCATTATTTGTTAGGACACACAACCCTTTGCATGTAAATAAAAATATACTTGCAAGCAATGAAAGTTCAACCTCTCGTACATATGAGACTTGCTTACCTTCATATTCAACTCAAATCACTTGTCTAACATATGAATCACTGTATTGATGGGCGTGGCAACAGTGTCTTGGACTGGAAAGAATAACCTGTCAATCAAACTTTTGACAACGGGTTGGATGTGGTGGGAGAAGGTAGGGAGAAGGGAGACCTATTTATATTCCACCTGCTTTAGCAATACCTTTTTTTATTTATATTTTAAGCTGCCAAAATAATTACAAACCAGCCCAAATTTTGTCCACCTGCCAAAGTGTGTTTTTCCCTGCCAATTTCCAACAAAATCCGCTCATTTTGGTTGAAACCCGCCCAATCTGGCAACACTGACTGTGATCCTGACCGCCTGTGCTTGAGGACAGTAACTGCAGAACAATGTGTGTTTTCACGTTCGAGTCTCCAAAAGTCTCCAATAACACCAGAAAAAGTCGCTAGATTTGTCGCTAGTCGCTTTTTTGAAAAAAAGTCGCTGGAGGGGTCTGAAAAGTCGCTAAATATAGCGACAAAGTCGCTAAGTTGGCAACACTATGTAGACCACGATTACTTGTGCTAGTTGTGTCGACCAAGCAGATCACCATTCAGGAAGGTATATCAGTGCCAAAATACGAGCCAGTTTGTTCAGTAAAACTTTATAAGCCAACAGCAGCGAGTAAACTTAAGTCACCTTAGATTACATGTTAACTTCCATCTATTCATCCAGCTTAAATACCATAAACACTACGTACAAAACATGTGGAGCTATTCTTACTACAGTAAAACACACTGAACTGACTTTTAAAGTGAAGTTCAAAATGTTGTACAGAGATCGTTCCCATCTAGTGGTGCTAGATAAATTACAGCTTGTTGCTTGGGTACAGATTTGTGACATTATTATTGAATTGTTGTTGTTGTGTTTGTTGTTATTTTTTGAAACTGTAAAGTTTTTATTTATTTATTTTAGTTTCAATACAACGTGACACCGGCAAGATAAAGAAAGCAAAAATAAAGTGTCCCAAGTGTTTTTGTAACATGTTGTAGACCTGCAATGGCGTTTACCTGCAATGGTTTTTGGTATACAGGACAGAAAAGGCAAAATGCAGGTGAAAATGTGTTATTTGGCAACCAGCACTGTGTAAATATTGGACAGAACACATGATGGGTTATTTTAACTTGTTGGGTTGTGCAGTTTAACCACTGTGCTGGATTAAATACATGTAAGAAAATACAGCATTAAAGCATAATCTCAATAAAATAGGCTACAGTTTAACACTATAATACAATACAATACAGTGACAGTACATCTGTGTCTGTTTCTGTTACTTATTCTGAATTGTGTTTGTTTGTAAACTGTGAATTAGTTCTTAATCTGGTCGTGATGTTAGTGAATTAAACCTACACCTCTCTGATGGTCTGATCGATGAGCTGTCCATTCTGACCTGCTGCTTAAGCCCGGCTAGCTCAGACGGTAGAGCATGAGACTCTTAATCTCAGGGTCGTGGGTTCGAGCACCACATTGGGTGAGTATCTTCATTTAACATCTACGGAAACCAAAAGGACGTTCTTCCACTTTGTACAGCCGGTCTCCAGTGACTTATCAGGTGGATGTTTGTGCTTGTAGGACTGTTGTTTACTGGATGTTTTCAGTTACTTATTTCCACTATTCTGTGGGACTACACATTGTTGTGTCTCATATCCGATGATCAACAGGCAGGTTGTGCAATAAAAGGCACTCGTGCCTGGATGGGCTCGAACCACCAACCTCTCGTTTAACAGCTGAATGCGCTAACCGATTGCGCCACAGAGACACGTGCACTGCACTCTCACTGGACGGTACACACAGGTCACATGACTTGCTAACTTTTACAGCAGGGCAGTTAAGTTTGGCTAATTGAAATAATGGCATGTTTCTGACCTGAATGAGAGGGGCATTAAAAAGATCTCACACTTGTCAGAGACAACGTTTGAAGCTCAGGTCAATAGGACCTGCTAGTTAGAGAAGGTTCACTTGTTTGTAAGTTTAAGTCCAAAAGTGGGTGTGGAACCCATGACCTTGGCGTTATTAGCGCCACGCTCTAATCATCTGAGCTAACCAGCCAGCTCAGCTATTTTCTGTAGATCTTACATAATTCTACACTAAACTTTAATTCAATTTAATTTTTTAGCAGGAGAAATAACTCAAAGCATGAACAAATTGAGACGTGTCCTGAGGCAGCTGAGGTAAACCGTACAGACTTCTCTATACTACCTGATTACAGTTTTACCTCACTCACTTTTAATTACTTCATTTTCTTTATTCTTTCACACTATTGTAAATTGTTCCACACTAACACACCATGTCAGTGTCACTGCAGTGCTGAGAATGATCCACCACCTAAATAATACTTGCTTTGTTTTTCAATGTGACCATTGACCAGGTGGACTACAGTCAGTAATTGTAGAACTAAATAGACTACACTGATCATTCATAACAATAAAACCACCTCCTTGTTTCTACACTCACTGTCCACTGTGTAGTGTTAACTGAACAGAGATCTGAACACAGTCGTGTAGTGTGAACTTGGTATTAGTGGTTAAGGTACTGGGCTAGCAATCAAAAGGTTGCAGGTTCAAGCCACACCATTGGTGGATTGTCTCTGTTGGGTCCCTGAGTGAGGCCCTTAACTCTCAATTACTAGAACTGGGGTAAGTGTAAGTATAAAATAGGAGCAGTAAATTGGTTCCTTTGCCATGTAGAGCCTCTTTTCCTCAAATATCTGGACACCTTTACTTCCTCTGTATTGTGTCCACATTCCAGTTCCCAGTTTGTTCCCACATCTCACAACTCAGATTCCCTCAAAATAAAGAGCAGCATGGAAAGCAACTGTAACTTCAATCTTCTATAAACCTTCCACTCTTATTCTGCCTCTGTCCCAACTTTTTATAGCAATCAGTGAAATAATTGGAAATCTTTTCTTTTAGAGAATAAAGACACCAGAGAATGAATGAATCACAGTTCCTTCTTTTTTTATTAAATTTTTACAGAACATCAGCTTTTTACACATCTGGATCTGGTCCACAAAGTCATACGGGCGTTGTCTATCAGAAATCCAATACACGCTTCCACATCGGTGGTATCTTCACACGTCTCCCATGTCTTGGGTCCTGACGCACCTCCACAGGTATACAAACTGTGAACACACATGAAAAACACGTCAACCACCAGACCTGCATCCCTGACAGTTAAATAAAGGTTCTAATCAGGGTTGGCCTTTAGATATCCTCTGTTTCCAGCCTTTCATGAAACCGTCGGAGGCTCCGCCATAAAAGCGTCTCCAGTGCAGCAGCCAGGGCTTCAGGTTTTGCGTACAAAGACTCGTCCAGAGTGAAGATTTCATCCAGGAAGCTCAGCATCTCAGTCTGAGAGAGAGAAAAAGAATAAATAACAGATTACTAGCAGACAGTTTTTTTCGAGATCATTTGTGGTGTAAAGAACACACACCTGAAGATGGAATAAATAACGCTCCGTGTACTGCCGTTCAGTCCTTCTGGGCGTAACACACGAATAGATGAGAGCAATCAGCCGGTCCAGAAAGAGCCTTCGTCTCTGGTACAGCGTCAACTAAACAATGTAAGAAAAGCCTCATGGGTGTGTTTGACTACACTTGTAGTGCAGAACAGATTAATTCTAGACTCTATAGAGCACAGACTCTCTTACTGAAATAATTTGATGCATCCTCGCTCTTCCCAGAAGCAGCACCAGCTCAAAGACGATGTCCATAAAGTTGACATGTTGGATCTGTGAGTAGAAGAAAAGTAGATTGTCTATTAGAATGGTAGGAATGTGGTTCTGACTGATGGCGTAGTCGCTATGGGTAACCGCATGGGTGGCATCCGGCAGTCGACACATATAGTAGTAAATATAGTGCCAGGTTCAGACTGAGTCAAACTCACCCCGATCTGTGTCAGCTCCACTTCGGCCCACATCCGATTAGTCCGATTCTCCAGCATCTGTATCAGCCAGTCGTACCTTCGCTGGAAGACTCGCAGATCCTAGGAGAGAAACGCCCAAGACGTTATTAAATCATTCGTACATCGCTTGAATTATTTGATACGTGTTTTTCTGTCATGTTACCCTCTTTTTTGCAGCCGCCAGTACGAGTGTAAAGATCTACACCGTCTGGACCTAGTCTTCAGGCTACTCATGGAACCACCCGTGCAGGAGGATCTGCCCGAGGGTGAGGCGCTTGCTGGGCTTCTTCTTGAGGCATTGTTCGATCAGATGGCAGCAGGCTGGCGAGTGCGACAATGCAGATTCAAATTATACGGTGTTTAGATCTGAAGAAGATACACTGATCAGGCATAACATTATGACCACCTTCCTGATAATGTGGCCTCCATGGACTTGTTTGTCCAGCACATCTCACGGACGCTCGGTTGAATCGAGATCTGGAGAATCCATGGAAGGGTGGATGTGGTCCTCAAATGCTTAGGTAGGAGCTACGTGTCAGAGTGACCCAACCCAAAGTTTCCCAGCAGAATGTTGGCAGAACTTCTTCCCATAGTGCATCCTGGTGCCATGTGTTCCCCCAGGTGAGCGACGTGGACAGGGGTCACCATGGGCATCCTGACTGGTCTGCTGCTACCTTTGAGCTACAGGAGCTCTTCTGCCGGATTGGGGGCCACAGATGCATCAGCGAGCCTTGGCTGCCCATGACCCTGTCACTGGTTTACCACTCTACCCTCCCTGGACCACCCCACAAGAGCTGCAGATTTGGAGATGCTCTGACCCAGTCATCTATCCATCACGATTCACTCCTTGAGTCACTTCACCTGTCAGTGGTCATAATGTTATGCCTGGTCAGCGTATGTGCAGGTCTTAATGTATATATTTCCTTACCATGAGACACACCAGATTTGAACACTAGATGCCCTTTGGTGATCTCCTTCTTAGACCGAAATGGCAGGCATCCACAAACCAAGAAAAACAGCAGTACGCCCAGACTCCAGACTGTCGCAGGGCAGCCATAGTACTTCTTCTTGGTTATCCACTCGGGTGGCGAGTATACCCACGTGCCTACATGAACAAAGAAGACAAACTCGTACCCAAAGTCCAAACCAAAGTACCCAAAGTTGGTGCACAGTTACCTGAATACGTGTAGTACGGAGTATCCTTCAACAGGTCGCCGCATCCGAAGTCTATCAGCTTCACCTCCAGCGTCTCTGTGTTCAGAAGGATGTTCTGGAGCTTAATGTCCCTGTGCAGGACCCCGCGGTCGCGGCAGTGGAGCACCGCCAGGACAACCCGCCGCATGACGTGCCGGGCGAATGGCATCCTCAGCCTGCCCTTCTCGAGCATCAGCTGGTAGAGGTCTACGCAGGGGACAGGGCGCTCCAGAATCAGGACGCAGCGCTCGGGCGTGTCGAACCACTCCAGGAGCTTCAGCACGTACGGGCTGATGGGTGGCCTGGACACCATGCGCATCAGGGCCACCTCGACGGGGAGCAACTCTGTCTCGCCGGGCTGATGGTAGAAGAGACAAGGTCAAATGATTTAATGTGTATCCAGTCTATACGGTATTTACTTCATCTGAAAGGTAAAGTCACTTACAATCCTGGTAAATCTGAGGTGCTCATCCTTCACCACGTATTTGATGGCAACCTAAACACACAAGTAAATGATCATTAGTAGATTTTTAATACAAGGGTTGGGAGAGACTTGATAAGGTCCTGGTAGGTCTCCACGGGTGTCTGGAGCCGTGCTGACTGCACTTGCTCGAGGCGCTCCACAGGGTTCAAGTCTGGGAAGCCAGATCACAAAACAAGACCTTCTTCAGGAGTAACTCGGACCGCCGACACGTGGACTCCACGAGACATCCGAAGGCATCCTGTGGTATCCGGTATCACCAGGGACTCAGACCTTCTTAGTGTGCATCCCGGGTTTGTCTCAATAATGTCCCGGTAGGTTGTAGGGAGGATCCTGGGGAGGATCCATAGATTGGGAACAAAGGGAATTCAGGGGGCCAGGGTGTTACTCGGAAGTCTCCGTGAACCTATAAGGTCCTGGAAGGTCATCACAGGTATCTGGAGCCATAGGAGGACCCAGGGGAGGATCAACACAACAAACTGACACTCACCTGGTTCCCGTCCACCTTACGGACGCCTTCGTAGACCGAACCGCAGCCTCCCTTTCCCAGCAGCTCTCCGACGGTGTATCGGCTCTCAAAGCTGTCCGGGTTCGTGTCGGTCGTCTTCTCCTCTTCACGTCCTCCATCGGCGGTTTCTCCTTTAGCGGTTTCTCCTTCACCGGGTTCTCTTTCAGTGGGTTCTCCTTCAGCGGGTTGTCCTTTAGCAGTTTCTTCTTTAGCGGGGTCTCCTTCCGTGGGTTCTCCTTTAGCAGTTTCTTCTTTAGCGGGTTCTCCTTCAGTGGGTTCTCCTTTAGCAGTTTCTTCTTTAGTGGGGTCTCCTTCAGTGGGTTCTCCTTTAGCAGTTTCTTCTTTAGCGGGGTCTCCTTCAGTGGGTTCTCCTTTAGTGGTTTCTCCTTTATCAGTTTCTCCTTTACCGGGGTCTCCTTCAGTGGGTTCTTCTTCAGCATCTTTAACCCAAGTATCACCAATGATGCTTCATGTGTCATGTGGACCAAAAATAAGGGTCCAAATAAAGGTTCGGCGTACTCACCCTTGTTATTGGGAGCATCACAGACGATTTCTCTAGAACTGATCCCACCTACGAACCCCAAGGGTTAAATATATAGTCACTAGAGTTCAATAGTGTGGGACTCGAATGTGGTGGTGTTAAGGTTACCTGGAGCTTCAGAAGACGCCCGCGGTTCCTGTGAGTCCTCCAACTGAATCTCCCTGTCCAATAACGTCTCACTGGAGCCTGATTTCGAATCGTCCTCGTACCCCTTCTGATTCAGACACATTAAACTGGTGTTACAGAGACGAGAACCGAACCCCTCCCCTCCCGGAGTATAGTGGTGATGATAATTCACCTCGCTCTCGACTGTTCCTTCTTCTCTCTCAGTCAGGTTCTGAATGGCGCTGATCCACGCCCGTCTACCTGCCTCACAGTCGGCCTGGAACGTACAGCTCCTGTACACACACGGTGATTGATACAGATTATATAGGATGCAGACAGATAGACAGATTGAGTAGATAGATAAACAGATAGATAGACAGACATTCAGACAGACAGATGGATAGACACATAAATAAATAGTATGTCTATTGATCTGTCTATTGATCATCTATCTGTCTGTCTATCAGTTATCTATTTATCTATAATCTATCTTTTTGTCTATCTGTCTATCTAGCATCTATCTGTCTGTCTGCTTATTGATCATCTGTCTGTATGTCTATTGATCATCTATCTTGCAGTCTGTCTATCTATTTTTCTTTCAATCATCCTGTCTATCAATTGTCTGTCTATTGATTATCTATTCATCTATAATCTGTCTTCTTGTCTATCTGTCTATCTAGCATCTGTCTGTCTGTTTATTGATAATCTGTATGTCTGTCTATTGATCATCTATCTTTCTGTCTGACTATCCATTTGTCTGTCTAATATTTGTTTGTCTATCCATATGTCTATCTAGCATGTCTGTCTGCTTCGTGATCATCTGTCTATCTGTCTATTGATCATCTATCTGTCTGTCTATCAATAATCTTGTCTATCTATCTATTGTCTGTCTATTGATCATCTATCTGCCTGTCTGTCTTTCTATCTGTCTGTCTGACTATCTATTTGTCTAATATGTGTGTCTGTCTACTGATCATCTATCTGTCTGTCTATCTGTCCGTCTGCCTATCTATCTGTCTATTGACCATGTCTGTCTGTCTATTGATCATCTGTCTGTCTGTCTGTCTGTCTATCTCTGATGATTATAGATCTGGACTTACCTTGTGGGCGTGACCACCCGGAAGCAGAAGCGCCGCCCGGCGTCCTTGCAGCTCTGGACCGAACAGAGCTGCAGGTCTTCCGCCAGCACCGTGAAGTCACGCTGGGGGAATAGAACATAAAACCTTCTTATTTATACAGTCGATGATATAAACGCCGGTGAAATCATCCCAGACTTAAACACAACAGGGGCGATTAGGGGCGCATCCCGGCACAGAAGTCGACCTCTGCTGTGATGCACCTCAATTATGAGGGGCGTAAGACTGCGGTGCATTATGGGTATTTCACAGAGTCCAGGAGAGAGCTGATTTAGATCATGTAAAGTCATGTGACCTACCTTAAACCTCTTCTTGTATAGAAGCTGATCGTTTTGTATGATGAACCACCGCCTGCAGAGATCAAACACATCATATATATATATATATAATATTGAGTGTATATATATATATAACATTGTGTATACATAATATTGATAATTATTCCTTATATATATATATATAGAATTCCTAATAGATACATAAGCATCAGTGTACAGACCTGTTCCAGGTTTTAAACACACTCCTGGTCCTCTTAAACAGAAACCCCTCCATCAGGAGTGCTTCCTGGGCCCCTGTGCCACCCCCGTGACCCGGGTCGCCCCCGGAGGACACCCGGGGAGGCGCCCCGCAACACAGCACACGCAGAAACCTCTGTCTCAGAGAAGCAGCCATCGTAAATGAGGAGAAAATCTAAATGCTGCTCCTGAAGAGCACAGGTCCACATTGTGATGTCACAGCGTTCCGAGGGAGCAGAGTGAATTTACCTTTACCATATATGGGCATGACTGGATTCATGTCACTGCACATATACTGACTTGATTTCCACTGTGGGACGGCTTCTGGAGGGTCCTGGGTTCGATTACCGGGTGAAGTTTGCATGTTCTCCCCATGTTCTGGGGATAATGGGGTACCCTAGGTATAAGTGTGTGTGTGACACACCCTGGTACTGACACACCTCATACCATGACACCCCCATACCATGACACACCCTCGTATTGACACACCCCCATACCATGACACACCCTGGTACTGACACACCCCCATACGATGACACACCCTGGTACTGGTACTGACACACACCCATACCATGACACACCCTCGTATTGACACACCCCCATACCATGACACACCCTGGTACTGACACACCCCCATTCCATAACACACCCTGGAACTGACACACCCCCATACCATGATACACCCTGGTACTGACACACCCCCATACCATGACACACCCTCGTATTGACACACCCCCATACCATGACACACCCTCGTATTGACACACCACCATACCATGACACACCCTGGGACTGGCACACCCCCATACCATGACACACCCTGGTACTGACACACCCCCATACCATGATACACCCTGGTACTGACACACCCCCATACCATGACACACCCTGGTACTGGTACTGACACACCCCATACCATGACACACCCTGGTACTGTTACTGACAAACCCCCATACCATGACACACCCTGGTACTGGTACTGACACACCCCCATACCATGACACACCCTGGTACTGGTACTGACACACCCCATACCATGACACACCCTGGTACTGGTACTGACACACCCTCATACCATGACACACCCTGGTACTGTTACTGACACACCCCCATACCATGACACACCCTGGTACTGGTACTGACACACCCCATACCATGACACACCCTGGTACTGGTACTGACACACCCCCATACCATGACACACCCTGGTACTTGTACTGACACACCCCATACCATGACACACCCTGGTACTGGTACTGACACACCCCATACCATGACACACCCTGGTACTGGTACTGACACACCCCATACCATGACACACCCTGGTACTGACATACCCCATACCATGACACACCCTGGTACTGACACACCCCATACCATGACACACCCTGGTACTTGTACTGACACACCCCATTCCATGACACACCCTGGTACTGGTACTGACACACCCCATACCATGACACACCCTAGTACTGGTACACCCCAATACTTTTAACTTTTAATAGTGAGCGCAACATTAGAAAATTTTAGAACCTCATCACTTTCATGCACGTATCTTTCTTTTACAGATTGAGTGTTTTGGTTTGTGTGGAGGTACGACTGGTTTCGATTCCCGGGTGAAGTTTGCATGTTCTCCCCATGTCCTGGGGATAATGGGGTACCCTAGGTATAAGTGTGTGTGTGACACACCCTGGTACTGACACACCTCATACCATGACACACCCTGGTACTGGTGCTGACACACCCCATACCATGACACTCCCTGGTACTGACACACCCCCATACCATGACACACCCTGGTACTGACACACCCCCATACCATGATACACCCTGGTACTGACACACCCCCATACCATGATACACCCTGGTACTGACACACCCCCATACCATGACACACCCTGGTACTGTTACTGACACACCCCATACCATGACACACCCTGGTACTGGTACTGACACACCCCCATTCCATGACACACCCTGGTACTTGTACTGACACACCCCATACCATGACACACCCTGGTACTGGTACTGACACACCCCATACCATGACACACCCTGGTACTGGTACTGACACACCCCATACCATGACACACCCTGGTACTGGTACTGACACACCCCATACCATGACACACCCTGGTACTGGTACTGACACACCCCATACCATGATACACCCTGGTACTGACATACCCCATACCATGACACACCCTGGTACTGGTACTGACACACCCCATACCATGACACACCCTGGTACTTGTACTGACACACCCCATTCCATGACACACCCTGGTACTGGTACTGACACACCCCATACCATGACACACCCTGGTACTGACACACCCCCGTACCATGACACACCCTGGTACTTGTACTGACACACCCCATTCCATGACACACCCTGGTACTGGTACTGACACACCCCATACCATGACACACCCTAGTACTGGTACACCCCAATACTTTTTTATTTTTAATAGTGAGCGCAACATTAGACAATTTTAGAACCTCATCACTTTCATGCACGTATCTTTCTTTTACAGATTGAGTGTTTTGGTTAGTGTGGAGGTACGACTGGAAAGGTTTTTTTAAATTAATATTTAAACTGAATTCATTCATTAAGTCTCCTCTACTACAGCCGAGACGAACTTGAGACCAACAGTAAAGCTCTCCATCGTTTCTGTGTGGCAGGTCCTTAACTAAAGGGCTGTCAGTGTAGAATCGGGTATGTGGGTATATGCCCTGCCCTTGTGCATAGGCCAGTTAGCTCAGTTGGTTAGAGTGTGGTGCTAATAACACCAAGGTCGCAGGTTCGGTCCCTGTACTGGCCACACCCACCTTTGTATTTAAACTAACAAACAAGTGAGCCTTCTCTAACTAGCAGGTCCTATTGACCTGGGATCTTTTTACTGCCCCTTTCATTCAGGTCAGACACATGTGATTATTTTAATTTGCCAAACTTAAATGCCCTGCTGTAAAAGTTAGCAAGTCATGTGACTTGTGTGTACCATCCAATGAAATGTCTCTTTTTGTGTGTCTCTGTGGCGCAATCGGTTAGCACGTTTGGCTGTTTTCCTGAAAAGGTTGGTGGTTCGAGCCAACCCAAAGACGAGTGTCTTTTATTGCACAACCTGCCTGTTGATCAAACGGATATGAGACACAACAACGTGTAGTCCCACAGAATAGTGGAAATAAGTAACTGAAAACATCCAGTAAACAACAGTCCTGCAAGCACAAATATCCACCTGATAAGATTGGGACACTTTATTTTTACTTTTTTTTTATCTTGTCGTTGTCACGTTGTATTGAAACTAAAATAAATAATTAAAAACTTAAAATTTAAAAGCAAGTGTTTAGGTTCATTCATCATCTTAAATATTACAAACTAATCAGGCTCGTCAGATTTCAGACATTGTTCACGTAAACAAAAATCTCAAGTGGAAGCACAAGGTGATTCATTTTTAACATGAACAGTTAAAAAATAACAACAAACACAACAATAACAACAATTTAATAATAATGTCACAAATCTGTACCCAAGTAACAAGCTGTAATTTATCTAGCACCACTAGATGGGAACGATCTCTGTACAACATTTTGAACTTCACTTTAAAAGTCAGTTCAGTGTGTTTTACTGTAGTAAGAATAGCTCCACATGTTTTGTACGTAGTGTTTATGGTATTTAAGCTGGATGGATAGATGAAAGTTAACATGTAATCTAAGGTGACTCTTAAGTTTATTCGCTGCTGTTGGCTTATAAAGTTTTACTGAACAAACTGGCTCGTATTTTGGCACTGATATACCGTCCTGAATGGTGATCTGCTTGGTTGACACAACTAGCACAAGTAATCGCGGTCTACACCCCACAAGTGCTCTGTTGTACTTGCACATGCGCTGAACGCTACCATCCTGAAACTGCTAACGTTTCTAAACCTTTAGGTAGATGGCGCTGTAAACAATGATTTGCCCTTTGGTGTTACAATTTGGCATAGAGCAGTCATATGTGGAACACTATTCTCTACTCAGCATTGATAACAGTGTTTTTACCTAAATAAAATCAGGTTCCACCGAGATTTAAACTCCGATCACTGGATTCCAAGTCCAGAGTGCTAACCATTACACCATGGAACCACAAAGTGAGGTCTTACTTAAGCCCAAAAGTTAATAATTAGTCATGTAAGAGCAAGTTGGCTGTTAGATGGCGCTGTAAACAATGATTAGCGATTATATTTTGGGATGGAGCAGTCACATGTGGAACACTATAACACTACTAGTGCTATTATGATATTCAAGCTGGATGAATGGATGGAAATTAACATGTCATTTAAGGTGACTCTAAACTAGCACAAGCAATTGTGATGCTCTGTTGTACTGCACATGTGCTGAATGCTACTATCCTGAAACTGCTACTGTTTCTCAATCTTGGACCTCACACCGGACCCCAAATAAAAGCAGTAAGGTCCCACCGAGATTTGAACTCAGATCACTGGATTCAGAGTCCAGACTGCTAACCTTTACACCATGGAACCCTAACACCACAGATACTAAACGTAATGATTCACCATTTGCTAAGTAAATACAGCAAAAATACACAACTTCAGACTTTACATGTGATTGACATAATTGACTGAAATCAATTAAAAAAACTGAGGTAATTAAGAAGTTTTAAACACTAAATAAAAGTAATTGTAGTTAAACATTGCCACCCAAGTATCAAAATCACAACAAAACGTTCCACTGTTGGAAAACTGCACTAAGGTCAGGACGCAGTTGGCCGGTAGATGATGACTTGCTGCTTTGTGTTCGTTCTAATTTCATATGTGGAACACTATTCTCTACTCAGCATTGATAACAGTGTTTTTACCTAAACCAAGGCAGGTTCCACCGAGATTTGAACTCAGATCACTGGATTCAGAGTCCAGAGTGCTAACCATTACACCATGGAACCACAGAAGACATGGTTTTTTTTTAAAGAATTGAGCACAAAGGTTAATAATTACACCAATAACTCCACATGTTTTTATGTAGTGTTTATGGAATTTAAGCTGGATGAATAGATGAAAGTTAACATGTTAGATATCCCAAGTTGCAAAAACTCATTTCAGGGAAAAAAAAAAGCTAAAAACCTCTCGCACACAGCAAAGGATATGGGTAATAACAACATTTTTTGAAGCTGCTAACTGACCTGTGTACTACAATAAATTTAGACCGTGTAGAATAAAAGTATTAGGAATGTATGAGGTTAAAAGCATCAGCTTTTATTTATTCTTAAAAGAAAAATACATGAACCTCAGTCATCTCACACAAAGATCTGTTCTGCTCAACAACAGTAAAGCTCTCCATCGTTTCTGTGTGGCAGCTCCATAACTGAAGGGCTGTCAGTGTAGAATCGGGTATGTGGGTATATGCCCTGTCTTTGCACATCGGCCGGTTAGCTCAGTTGTTTAGAGCGTGGAGCTAATAACGCCAAGGTCGTTGTTTCAACTCCTGTATGAGCCAAACCCACTTTAGGACTTAAGCTAACAAACAAGTGATCCTTCTCTAACTAACAGGTCCTATTGACCTGGGCTTCAAACGTTGTCTCTGACAAGTGTGAGATATTTTTAATGCTGCTCTCATTCAGGTCAGAAACATGCCATTATTTCAATCTGCCAAACTTAATTGCCCTTCTGTAAAAGTTAGCAAGTCATGTGACCCGTGTGTACCGTCCAATAAAACAACTGTAACTCTGTCTCTGTGACGCAATTGCAGCATGTCAGAACAGACAGCTCATCGGTCAGACCATCAGAGAGATGTAGGTTTAATTCACTAACATCACGACCAGATTAAGAACTAATTCACAGTTTACAAACAAACACAATTCAGAATAAGTAACAGAAACAGACACAGACTTACTGTCGCTGTATTGTATTGTATTAAAGTGTTAAATTGTAGCGTATTTTAATGAGATTATGCTTTAATGCTGTATTTTCTTACATTTATTTAATCCAGCACAATGGTTAAACTGCACAACCCAACAAGTTAAAATAACCCATCATGTGTTCTGTCTAATATTTACACAGTGCTGGTTGCCAAATAACACATTTTCACCTGCATTCGGCCTTTTCTTTCCCGTATACCAAAACAGTCGCCATTGCAGGTCTACAACATGTTACAAAAACACTTGGGACACTTTATTTTTGCTTTCTTTATCTTGCCGGTGTCACGTTGTATTGAAACTAAAATAAATAAATAAAAACTTAAAATTTCAGACATTGTTCACGTAAACAAAAATCTCAAGTGGAAGCACAAGATTCATTTATTTATAGACGGTGCTGTTTATGGTTTTACATTTAAAAACATGAACAGTTAAAAAATAACAACGAACACAACAACCACAATGTAATAATAATGACCCAAGCAACAAGCTGTAATTTATCTAGCACCACTAGATGGGAACGATCTCTGTACAACATTTTGAACTTCACTTTAAAAGTCAGTTCAGTGTGTTATACTGTAGTAAGAATAGCTCCACATGTTTTGTATGTAGTGTTTATGGTATTTACTGTAAGCTGGATGGATAGATGGAAGTTAACATGTAATCTAAGGTGACTCTTGAGTTTATTCGCTGCTGTTGGCTTATAAAGTTTTACTGAACAAACTGGCTCGTATTTTGGCACTGATATACCTTCCTGAATGGTGATCTGTTTGGTCGACACAACTAGCACAAGTAATCGTGGTCTACACCCCACAAGCGCTCTGCTGTACTTGCACATGCGCTGAACGCTACCATCCTGAAACTGCTAAAGTTTCTAAACCTTGGAACTCACACCGGCTCCCAAATGAAACTTGCCATTTGCTGAGTAAATAAAGCCAAAAAGTTAATAATTAGTCATTTAAGAGCAAGTTGGCTGTTAGATGGCGCTGTAAACAATGATTTGTGATTATATTTTGGGATGGAGCAGTCACATGTGGAACACTATATCACTACTAGTGGTATTATGATATTCAAGCTGGATGAATGGATGGAAATTAACATGTCATTTTAGGTGACTCTAAACTAGCACAAGCAATTGTGATGCTCTGTTGTACTGCACATGCGCTGAATGCTACTATCCTGAAACTGCTAATGTTTCTCAATCTTGGACCTCACACCGGGCCCCAAATAAAAGCAGTAAGGTCCCACCGAGATTTGAACTCAGATCACTGGATTCAGAGTCCAGAGTGCTAACCATTACACCATGGAACCCTGACACCACAAAAACTAAACGTAATGATTCGCCATTTGCTGAGTAAATAATGCAAAAATATTCAACTTCAGACTTTACTTTTACATCTCAAGTGATTTAAACTTACGTGATTGATATAATTGACTGAAATCAATTGACAAAACTGAGGTAATTTAGAAGTTTTAAACACTAAATAAAAGTAATTTTAGTTAAACATTGCCACCCAAGTATCAAAATCACAACAAAACGTTCCACTGTTGGAAAATTGCACTAAGTTCAGGATGCAGTTGGCCCGTCCCTCCTTGTCGCTCTGAAGCAGATGATTTGATGTTTGTGCACCTGTTCAGCAGATCACAAGTCACTAATGATCACACAGAAGTCACTTGATTTTAATACTGTTTGTTTTTGAAATGAGATCCAACAAGCTCATGGTAAGGTGTCCAAATAATTTTGGCCACATAGTGTATCATTATTATTGCTGAGGAGTTATGTGTGTCTACATCACTTCACGTATCTACACTGTAAAACATTTCAGCGTCAATAAGTTATGTGAACTCATTACTTCTTTTCAACTCCAATTGTCATGACAAGTTTTGGATATTGAACTCAGGTTAATACGTTTTCAGAAAATCTAACGTAAAATAATCAGTTGTCTTGACTACTTGTGAGTTTTTCTATGTTGTCAATGTTCATTTAACTTAAGTCTGTAAGTTATCAGTTAAAAAAAGAAAAGGGGAAAGAGTGGGCGATTCCTATAGGTGGGCACCATTTTTGAGTTAGACAGAACAATAATATTTTTTGAAATGTTTAAACCATGGGAGCATGGGGCTAACCAATATTTTTCACAGACGGAAAGCCATTAATATTAAGACTGATAAAAAACAAGAATAACACACGTTATGCGATAGTGGACTACTTTCAGCGGCAGAGGGATACACCTGACTCTGGACTACAGTTTGAGACAAATTGAGTGCGGATTGATACACCGAGTGGAGTTTGGCAAGTTGGAGCGTTTACTACTGAAAGCGTCAATGGCGGGAAGCAGGTGAGTTTATCAAAGTTTAAAACCTGTGTGATAAAAAGTGAAATTGTGTACGCCGATCATTGAATGTGACAGAACTGACGGATTTACTTGTTTCGATATGTTTGCCGAGGCCATGAACGCTTAACATTAGGTTAACGGTTAGCTACTACACCACTTGGGTCCATGGCAGATGTTTTGTTTTGTGCTGTAATGCGTTTAACGGAACGTTAACTGTGGCGAACTAAACTTTGGTTTGCCTTTGAACGAAACGTCTGCATGCGTGCTCAGGTAAGCTAATAGTGGTAAAGATTATGTTAACTAGCTAGCTAATTCGTTAGCCATCCACTTTCAAAGGTAAATAACGACTTATTTTGTGCGTTATTACACTGTGTTGATCTGCTGTGTTAAATAATTTGTATTTTCTTTTTAAAGTTGTAATTGAGTTAAATTGACCTGTGTAGGGATGAATGAAGAGTACTAAATATCTCCCTATCCAGATAATAATTTTATTCACATACATTTTTGAGAACACAATTCAGCAGTCTTGTTTTTTCTCTCTGCAGAGTTCTGAAGGCCCCTCTTATGAAGTGGAAATGGCCAAGGAAGAATACTACAGCACTACAAAGAGCAGATTTATTCCTAAACAACATTTATGGAACCTGTTTGCAATAAATGTGTTCAAAAGTGGCATTGTTTTTATTTTGGGTACACATTGCCTTTTTAAAAGATGTACCAAGAGCCAAGGTGAAAACTTATGAAATATTTGTTGTTTAAATAAATGTTATTTAAAAACAAAAGTTGTAAGTTCATTCATTGTAAAGTTTAAAGAAACTGGGAAACATTTCTTAGTCAAGTCTAGAAATGACAAACATAAGCACTGTTAACTTTAGACAATAAGTTATGTGAATATAGCTGAAGTTTTATTAACCTAAAAGTGTGTGTTAAAATAGTGAGGAATTGTATGTTTATTTGACTAGATAGCTCATTTTCTGAAATGAATAAAATAAACATAGTAAGTTATTTTGACTCGGTGCATCAAGTTGAAACAATGAATAATCATTAGTTAAAAAACGTTTTAACTTAACTTCTTGAGTTGTTACAACGGTTTTCATCAAGTTGAGTTTACTCAGCTTTTTAAGGCAGCAGGTGAACTTAAGTTTCTGAGTTTAACCAACGTGAAATGTTTTACAGTGTATGCATGTCTAACATACGTATCAATTCTGTTAATATTCATAAACATGCACACACACAATACACACACATACACAATACACACACATGATTCCACATTCACTCGTTTTTGCTGTATGTGTTATGTAGATAATATTTAGGTGATTTGATGTATTTTTGACATTTTATTATTATTTAAGTAAAGCTTTTTACAAGTTTAGAGGTTTTGTGTTTTGCTTCACTGTATGTATGGTGCATCATTAAACTGTTATACATTATTTATTCTATTTTGTATTAGATGAGATGGTTTGTCTCTGTATTGACCTGCGATTAATTTTTAAATGACAGCTAACGATAGTGATCCGACTCTTTTAAGTATTTTGTATAACATATAAAATGTTGACTTCATCAAAAAGAATCGACTCCTTCAGCTTCTAACGGCTCATTACTGAGTACTATCAACTTAGTGAATCGACTCAAACTAAACTGCGTCTTTATGCACATGAGGAAGAAATCTATGTAGAGATCTCAAATAAAATGAACTTGAAGGTATGAACTTACATTGTAGAAAAGAAGAACAAGCCAGTAGCAGCAGTGAGCACATTAAACCATTTACAGAAGGGCAATTAAGTTTGGCAAAGTGAAATAATGGCATGTTTCTGACCTGAATGAGAGGGGCATTAAAAAGATCTCACACTTGTCAGAGACAACGTTTGAAGTCCAGGTTAATAGGACCTGCTAGTTAGAAAAGGATCACTTGTTTGTTAGTTTATGTCCAAAAGTGGGTGTGGTTCATACGGGGATCAAACCCATGACCTTGGCATTATTAGCACCACACTCTAACCAACTGAGCTAATCAGCCAGTTCAACAGAGCTCTTTAGATCTTTGTATGTACATAAATCTACACTGACCCATTTAAGCAGCTAAAACAGACTTTCTTAATACACATCTAAGAGGTTTTGTGGATTCTTATATGTGTGAACTATCTAAACTATATATTTCTTAAAGTTCTTGACTGAGCTAAATGCCGCCAACCAGTGACTGGAGCAGATACGACTCAGGTCCTGCACACAGTAAGTAGTGCTGATACACAGTACCAGTCTGCACACCAGAGGGGCTCCAAACCTCAATTTCACTCATTGAATCATGTTTGTGAACTTTGTGGAATGATTGTAGGATTTGTACGTGTTGAGCTACTGTTAATATTTTTCCCCAATTGAACTAAACCTGAATTGATGTTTTAACTGTTCATTAAGACTTCACTAAGAGTTATTGCCATGAAGCATATGTAAAGCATATTTCTATATGAGATAATATACACTAAGGTTTAATCGTCTGATCATCAGACATAGTTGTGCAATAAAAGACACTCGTCCCTGGGTGGGCTCGAACCACCAACCTTTTGGTTAACAGCCGAACGCGCTAACCGATTGCGCCACAGAGACACATGCACAGCTGTCAGGGTCACATGACTTGCTTAAGTCAGGCTAATAAACAGTATAATACTGTAACAGGCATGGTGGCTAACACCATAGAGTTACATTTGGTCAGTTCCCATAGTCTCCCTTAGGGGGCAATAGAGAGGGAATTACCCATGTTTTCTTTTGTGAAAAGAAGTAGACACAGCATTTTCCTGATGGAAGCAAAAGCGGTTTGCTACTTGGTGTGCTGCTTTGCATTTTTTATCTTTTTGAAGATTTAAAGACTCCTTTCTTAGGAAACTTTGATGTTTTATGCCTAGATGTAAGTACAGTAATCCCTCCTCGATCGCGGGGGTTGCGTTCCAGAACCCTCCGCGAAAGGTGAAAATCCGCGAAGTAAAAACCATGTGTTTATATGGTTATTTTTATAACCCGATTCCATCGGGTTTAGCATTTAGCATCTTGTCATTAAAACCAATGGATTGAGGTAGCACAGCATGCTAACATCAATATAACATCTCCCTTCATGTAATGATAACGGTTACATTTCCTGACAAGCCCGAACTTGCAAATAAAAACACTCGGTACAAGTTTATACAAGTTAAAAATCAGTAATATTTTATTTACGTTTGAAAAGAACTCCATTCGTTTGTCCGCACAGTCAGCCATGTTTATTTTTCTGTGAGAGAAGAGCGTCCGATCCGCAATGAATTTTGGGATTGCCTTGATCACTAAGGCAGCGTCGGATGCTCACTCATTCTTGAGTGAAAATAACGTTGAAATGTTAAGAAGTGAGGATATTAAGGCATCTAGGATTTGGAACAGCCTCCTAATCGGGAGCGCGCACAGGATGACGTAAAATGCGTCTATGTAGAGAGCTCACTAGCTTTTCGAACACACCCCTTGTCTGCAGAAATCCACAAACCAGCGAAGAATCCGTGATTTATATTTAGACATGCTTGCAAATAAAATCCGCGATAGAGTGAAGCCGCAAAAGTCGAAGCGCGATATAGCGAGGGATTACTGTACTGCAAACTGTGTTTTGATTATCATTATTCTTGGGATAATTTCTCTTTTTGGAAATATTATGGAAGGTAGATGCTAATGCTATATGCTAATTTCCTTTGTATATTTACATTGCTAATGCATTAATATTGCTACTTCTGTAGAAAAGGAGTTTATTCGGGAATCAACTACACATTATTAACTGATGGATTTTGAAAAAGGACATTCAACTTTAATAAGGACTAACTAAGGGTATGGATAAGGACTGCATTATACGGAATAACTCTGATTCAGTTGAAGTGGACGTATAAGCTTTGAACCCTACAAAGTCTACTTTGGTCAACTTTTTTTGGATTTATTTTGCATCATCTTGGGAAGAAGATATTTGTAAATATTTGGTTTATGGTGGATATATGACTTTATCTTTACTGTCTTGTTTTGTTTTCAATGCATTATTACAGTTTTTGTTCAGCAAAAAAAGTTGACCAAAGTAGACTTTGTTTATATTTTGACAACATAAGGACATAACATGGTAAAATAATGTAAAAACATGGTGTTGTAGAAAAGCATTACACACTTTAATCGGGAATGATTTGCACTTTACTTTTTTATGTTACTGTTATATTTGTTTCCTGTACAAAATTGTTTTTGGTTTTTTTAAAGTAATTTGTTTATTTGCATGTTGTAATAAAATGTAATTTTAAAAATAAAATCTCTCTCTCTATACAGGCTCACTGTGGAGGCAAATTGGTGGTTAAGTGGGCGGGTCTAAACTGCTGTAGGCTGAATGAGCAGAGATAAACTGATGAAGGCTGAATGAATGTACCACAATACAGTATAGTTTAGATAGTTCACACATATAAGAACCCACAAAATCTCTTAGATGTGTATTAAGAAAGTCTGAACATAAGAAATGACTAGACAGAGATGTCTGAAGTAGGACTGAGATCTCGGATCATTAAAATAACATGAAACTGCTGCATTTCTGGTGCAATAACAAACAAATTCAGTTTATTTCAGCTAATTTCTGCAGATCTTCACTGAAAGTGTGCAGAATCTCAAATGGTTTTTGTGCTGCTGGTTGAATGGGGTTAGTGTAGAATTATGTACAAAGATCTAAACAGAGAACAGATGAACTGGCCGGTTAGCTCAGTTGCTTAGAGCGTGGTGCTAATAACGCCAAGGTTGCTGGTTCGATCCCCGTACGGGCCACACCCTCTTTAATGATTAAAGGTAGCATGGCTGAGAGAGAGTCAGGTGAGCATGTGCTGCATATCAGGACTTTCTAACCTGAGTAATTTAATAACTGAAAGTAAGAATACCACCCTGTTCTTCTACCATCTTTAATTCTGGCTTCATTTCACATCTCACATGAAGATCTGTTCTGCTCAACAACAGTAAAGCTCTCCATCGTTTCTGTGTGGCAGCTCCATAACTGAAGGGCTGTCAGTGTAGAATCGGGTATGTGGGTATATGACCTGACATCGGCCGGTTAGCTCAGTTGGTTAGAGCGTGGTGCTAATAATGCCAAGGTCGTGGGTTCGATCCCCATACGGGCCGCACCCCCTTTTGGACTTAAACTAACAAACAAGTGAGCCTTCTCTAACTAGCAGGTCCTATTGACCTGGGCTTCAAATGTTGTCATTCTGGTAGGACAATAAAAGCGATATACTACTTTTTATTCAATGTATTTAACTACATAGTGTTGTACAACATTCCATGTGTACTTAATACTTTTGTATTTTAATACTTGCAAATTTGAATACTTGCATACTTTAATACTTGCTTACTATAATACTTTGCATTAATATATATTGAGCTGCTGTAATAAATGATCTATCTATACATTAATTTAATTTGATCTGTAATGCTAGTGATGGGCTATCCTAAACTATCTTTAGGAAGGTAGATATATCTAGCTTTGGGGTTGTTGAGGCTAAATATTCATGATTGTTGTAATGTTGCTACACAGTCACATTAGAAATCCCTTTTAAAACTAATGTTTGATATTGCAGGGTCTGATGAAGACACTAAAAATCTTATCCGGTGCAGAGTGGCCAACCAGGCCCTCTTCACAGGAAAACGGAATGCAGCGGTTCGAGGATTTGAGTAAGTAACTGTTTGTTTGACGTAACAAAATTTGTGTTACATCTTATGCATAATAATAATTACAAAGGGTGGTATAAAGACAAGTTTTAGTATTTAAGTTTTTCAAAGCATTAAAAACTTTTAATGACTAAACTTTTTTTGAAGCAGTGTATGCTATATACATTAATAACTGTTATGTGCGTTATATTGTAGAGCCTTTGTGTTGGAGAACCAAATGCAGGGGAAGGTGACTCCCACTTATGTAAAGAAGAACAAAATTTGTTCTTTGTAACAAAATTACAAAGTAAGCTTAATTTGTTGGTAAGATCTTCAGTAAAAATATCAGAAAAGATTTGTAATACAAGTTAAGGTCCTTGTACTGTGGTTATGAATCTTGTAGGAACTTAAGTGTCCACCTACTGGGGTAAGTACAGAGGGTGGTGAAGCAACAGCAGCATCCTGGAAATGGTACACGGATATGGATGAGGCAATAGGTGGGAGACCATCAATTAGCCCACCAACCCTTATTTCCTCATCTGGCCAGGATGCTGCTATAGCTTCATCATCCTCGAGAAGCATGGAAACCCCAGCCAAAAAGAGACGAGGGGAGAAAGATTTAGTTGCGTATCTGAGGGAGATGGAAGAAAGGGAAAATGAGAGGGAGATAGAAGCAGCAGAGAACGAGGAGAGAAGATGGAGAGAGGCTGAGGAGAGGGAGGAAAGAAGAGACACATCAGAGAGAGGAAAAGCGAGAGCGAGAGACGCGAGAAAGAGAGAGAGGAGAGACCAGGAAGCAAGAATGAGGGAGGAAAGGAGAGATAGGGAGGCGAGAGAGAGAGAGAGGAAAGGTTTATTAAAATCCTACAGATTCTAATGAAAAAATAAATAATTGAAAATGAAAAAGTGTTGTAGTATTATTGTATGTTGTGAGAAAGAAAATGTGTTGGCAAATAATGGAAATAAAGGATTTTCTTTTTCATTTAACCTTAATTAAAAATAGAAAAAATGTAAAAATTTGAAATTGTAATTAAAAAAATATTCAAGTTTTACTTTTAATTAATGCATAAACATTTTTCTAAATATAATCATGCTCATAAAGAGCTGGTATGCTGTGCTGTGGTGCTGAGACAGCTGCAGCCAGATGCTTTCTTCCATCTTCACCTGATGTCATGTCATTAATTACAGGCTCTGGTTGGTCAACATGTACCTCTGTTAATTCTGGCTCAATGATGTCTCCATGAGTGATACAGAGGTTGTGGAGCACCGCACAGCATGCAACGACCTCCGGGGCGAAGACAGGGCTCACCTCAAGGGTTCTGCACAGGCTCTCGAAAGGGGGTCAGGAGCCGGATGGGTGTATTAATGCAGGGATAACCCCCATCCCCAAAAATGTATTGTCCTGCAGGTGGGTATAAGCCCTCTTTATACACAGGGCTGTTCTTTAGTGCCCTTGCATCATGAATCGACCCAGGATAACCAACAAAAATGTCTCTGAACTTCCCCAGGTGGTCACAGATGGCTTGAAGCTGAATTGAGTGGAACAGCTTCCTGTTTAGGTAGCACTGTGCGTTGGCAGACGAAGGTTTTATTCGAATGTGGCACCCATCAGTAGCACCAACTGCCACTCTAAAACATTCGGATCCGGCCAAGTGGGCAAACCCAGCTCCTACACACTCTAGTTCATCACCAGTTGGTAGGGTGATGATCCTCCTGACGAGCCCTCTGACAGCCCTACTCATTTTGTGCACAATGTCGTGCACAGACGATTTTCATTGTAGTAGTCTAATCATGGTAATGTAGTATACTGTTGCTAAAGAGGTTAGCAGTACTTACATTATCTCTGAGGTAAAAAATCAATTACTTTCTTAGTTCTCTTCTGAGATTTACTACTCTCTGCCGTCTCAATGTGGAGTCGGGATACATGACTATAGATTAATCAGTAAGTGGCGCAAATAAAGACGATAAATACACAAAATTTTGGCGAGTCGAGCTTGAAATGAGCATGCGGTCTGTAACTATGGTCACTTGACGTTGGTAAGATGGCGGTACGTACTTCTTTACCGGCCGAGTGGTGCATACTTCCTCCAGTCTAGTACGTACTCGGTAAGTATGCGATTTCGGACGCAGCCTAAGTCTGTTTCTGTTGATTATTTTGAACTTAGTTCTTGAATTAGTTCTTAATCTGGTCGTGATGTTAGTGAATTAAACCTACATCTCTCTGATGGTCTGATCCATGAGCTGTCTGTCCTGACACACTGCTTAAGCCCGGCTAGCTCAGTCGGTAGAGCATGAGACTCTTAATCTCAGGGTCGTGGGTTCGAGCCCCACGTTGGGTTAGTATCTTCATTTAATGTCTATAGAAACCAAAAGGTCATTCTTCCACTTTGGACAGCCAGTCTCCGGTGACTTATCAGGTGGATATTTGTGCTTGTAGGACTGTTGTTTACTGGATGTTTTTCAGTTACTCATTTCCAATATTTCTGTTGGACTACACGTTGTTGTTGTGTCTCATATCCGTTTCATCAAAAGACATGGTTGTGCAATAAAAGACACTTGTCCCTGGGTGGGCTTAAACCACCAACCTTTCGGTTAACAGCCAAACGCGCTAACCGATTGCACCACAGAGACACGCGCACAGTTGTTTCATTGGACGGTACACATGGGTCACATGACTTGCTAACTTTTACAGCAGGGTAATTAAGTTTGGCAAATTGCAATAATCACATGTTTCTGACCTGAATGAGAGGGGCATTAAAAGAACCTGCTAGTTAGAGGAAGAGCACTTGTTTGTTAGTTTAAGTCCTAAAGTGGGTGTGGCTCGCACAGGGCTTGAACCAACGCCCTTGGCGTTATTAGCACCACGTTCAAACCAACTGAGCTAACCAGCCGGGGTGCAAGGACAGGGCATGTACCCACAAACACGATTCTACACTGACAGCCCTTCAGTTATGGAGCTGCCGCACAGAAAAGATGGAGAACTTTACTGTTGTTGAGCAAAACAGATCTTCGTGTGAGATGACTGAGGTTCATGTATTTTTCTTTTAAGAATAAATAAAAGCTGATGTTTTTAACCTCATACTTTCCTAATACTTTTATTCTACACGGTCTAAATTTCTTTTAGTACACAGTTCAGTTAGCAACTCCAAAAAATGTGGTTATCACCCATATCCTTTGCTGTGTGCGAGAGGGTTTTAGCTTTTTTTTGTCCTGAAATGAGTTTTTGCAACTTGGGATATCTGACATGTTAACTACCATCTATTCATCCAGCTTAAATACCATCAACACTACGTTAAACATGTGGAGTTAATGGTGTAATTATTAACCTTTGTGCTGAATTGTTTATCTTTTGTGCTTCCATGGTGTAATGGTTAGCACTGTGGATTCTGAATCCAGTGATCCAAGTTCAAATCTCGGTGGAACCTGGCTTTATTTAGGTAAAAACACTGTTATCAATGCTGAGTAGAGAATAAATAGTGTTTCACATATGACTGCTCTATGCCAAATTAGAACAAAAAAAGTGGCAAGTCTTTTTTTACTTAGTGCCATTTTCCAACAGTGGAACGTGTTGTTGTGATTTTGATACTCGGGTGGCAATGTTTAACTAAAATTACTTTTATTTAGTGTTTAAAACTTCTAAATTACCTCAGTTTTTTCTATTGATTTCAGTCAATTATATCAATCATGTAGTTTAAATAAGTTGAGATGTAAAAGTAAAGTCTGAAGTTGTGTTTATTTTTCTTTTTTGTTTAATTTATTCAGCAATGGCTAATCATTACATTTAGTTTTCTTGGCGTCAAGGTTCCATGGTGTAATGGTTAGCACTCTGGACTCTGAATCTCAGTGGGACCTTACTGCTTTTATTCAGGGCCCGGTGTGAGGTCCAAGATTGACACAATGTGCTAGTTTAGAGTCACCTTAAATGACATGTTAATTTCCATCCATTCATCCAGCTTGAATATCATAATAGCAGTAGTAGTGTTATAGTGTTCCACATGTGACTGCTCCATCCCAAAATATAATCGCTAATCATTGTTTACAGCGTCATCTAACAGCCAACTTGCTCTTAAATGACTAATTATTAACTTTTGGGCTTAAGTAAGACCTCTCTGTGTGGTTCCATGGTGTAATGGTTAGCACTCTGGACTTTGAATCCGGTGATCCGAGTTCAAATCTCGGTGGAACCTGGTTTTATTTAGGTAAAAACACTGTTATCAATGCTGAGTAGAGAATAGTGTTCCACATGTGACTGCTCTATGCCAAACTGTAACACCAAAAGGCAAATCATTGTTTACAGCATCATCTACCGACCAACTGGGTCCTAAACTTAACTCAGTGCAGTTTAACAGTGGAATAGTTTGTTATTTTGATACTTGGGTGGCAATGTTTAACTAAAATTACTCTTGTTTACTGACTGAAAACTTCTAAATTAGCTCAGAATTATATCAATCACGTAAGTTAAAAAAATCTGAGATGTAAAAGTAAAGTCTGAAGTTGTGTGTGTGTGTGTGTGTGTGTGTGTGTGTGTGTATTTTTCTTTTTGGCTTTGACTCTGGATTTGTGTCCAGAGTGCTAACCATTACACCATGGAACCACACAGTGAGGTCTGACTTAAGCCCAAAAGTTAATAATTAGTAATTTAAGAGCAAGTTGGCTGTTAGATGGCGCTGTAAACAATGATTTGCGATTATATTTTGGGATGGAGCAGCACTCCACACTGACAGCCCTTCAGTTATGGAGCTGCCACACAGAAACGATGGAGAGCTTTACTGTTGTTGAGCAGAACAGATCTTCGTGTGAGATGACTGAGGTTCATGTATTTTTCTTTTAAGAATAAATAAAAGCTGATGCTTTTAACCTCATACTTTCCTAATACTTTTATTCTACACGGTCTAAATTTCTTTTAGTCTTCTGCCATGTGCAGTGCAAGAATTCACTCAATTACACAGCAGTTCTTTTTTTTTTTATTGCCATTGATGAAATGGATTGTAAGCATTTATAAAGGTCATGCCACGTTCATTAGGTGAAATGAAGCCAGAATTGAAGATGGCAGAAGAACAGGGTGGTATTCTTACTTTCATTGATTAAAATATTCAGGTTAGAAAGTCCTGACACGCAGCACATGCTCACCTGACTCTCTCTCAACCATGCTACCTTTAATCGTTAAAGTAGGGGTGGCCCATATGGGGATCGAACCCACAACCTTGAAGTTAATAAGCACCACGCACTAACCAAATGAGCTAACCGGCCAGTTAACCTACTCTTCCTTTAGATCTTTGTACATGATTCTACACTAACTCCATTCAACCAGCTGCATGGCAGCACAAAAACCATTTAAGAGTCTGCACACTTTCAGTGAAGATTAAAGCAAAACATCACAACGAGAAATCCTGACTTCAATCAATTTCTTTGAGGAATAACAGAAAACTTGAGTGACGTCCCATTCTTAATCCACCGGGTTTAATATGATGTTGGCCACCCTTTGCAGCTATAACAGCTTCAACTCCTCTGAGAGGCTTTCCACAAGGTTTAGGAGTGTGTTTATGGGAATTTTTGACCATTCTTCCAGAAGTGCATTTGTGAGGTCAGACACTGATGTTGTACGAGAAGGCCTGGCTCACAGTCTCCACTCTAATTCATCTCAAGGTGTTCTATCTGGTTGAGACCAGTCAAGTTCTTTCACACCAAACTGCTGATCCACGTCTTTAAGGACTTTGTGCTTTGTGCACTGGTCATGTTGGAACAGGAAAGGGCCATCCCCAAACTGTTCCTACAAAGTTGGAAGCATGAAATTGTCCAAAATCTCTTGGTATGCTGAAGCATTAAGAGTTTCTCTCACTGGAACTAAGGGGCCGAGCCCAACTCCTGAAAAACACCCCCACACCATAATCCCCCCTCCACCAAACTTGTACAAGTACTGTTCTCCTGGCAACCACCAAACCCAGACTCGTCCATTGAATTGCCAGGTAGAGAAGCGTGATTCACCACTCCAGAGAACACGTCTCCACTGCTCTAGAAACCAGTGGCGGCATGCTTTAGTCCATGCGCTTGGTGATGTAAGGCTTGGATGCAGCTGCTTGGCCATGGAAACCCATTCCATGAAGCTCTACACACTGTTCTTGAGCTCATCTGAAGGCCACATGAAGTTTGGAGGTCTGTAGTGATCGACTCTGCAGAACGTTGGTGACCTCTGTGCACTATGTTCCTCAGCATCCGCTGACCCGCTTTGTCATTTTACGTGGTACCCAAACGCTTCCACTTTGTTATAATACCACTGACAGTCGACTGTATAATATTTAGTAGTGAGGAAATTTCTCGACTGGACTTGTTGCACAGGTGGCATCACAGTACCACGCTGGAATTCACTGAGCTCCTGAGAGCGACAAAGCGAGGTGCTTGGTTTAATACACCTGTGGCCATGGAAGTGATTGGAACACCTAAATTCAATGATTTGGATGGGTGAGTGAATACTTTTGGCAATATAGTGTATTTTGTAACTGGACCTCATGTATTATAAAATTGTTGTTAATAGTTTACTGTCTCTTTAGGAGATATGAGTTCATTAAGTTTTAGGGTAACGATCTCAGGCTGCTCTGAGTGAGCTGACAGTAGGTCTGTATCTTCACTGCTGAGTTCAATGTTCTGTAAAATGTCGGGAAACGTGTTGCTATTGTAAAAATGAACATCCATGCACCTTCATATATTCAGTGAGTTTATTTATTTATTATTTAATGTTATAAGATTTTGATGCTTGTTGATCCTGGTCATCCATGTTCTACACTTCTCATACAGCTGTGTGGATCAACAAGGGCGGCACCTCAGTGGAGTTCCTCTAACCAGTCACACACAGATACCCAAAATGCATCGTTCTGGTAAAAGAAGAGAGAGAGAGAGGATGGGTTAGAGAGAAACATCTGCAACAATCACTGAAATGTGAAATTGAGATGTAACGTGTCCTGATTGGACGGCTCCACCATCGTCCCTCCTTGATGGTACCGACAATGTCTCCTGCTAAATAAAACAAGAAGAGGTGTAAGAACATTCCAGAAGCTGTAGCGTTTGGACAGATGAGCATGTGGAGCAGCGTTTATCAGGTAAAATACACTGATTGTGGAAATGTTACCTGGATTTCTTACACGTCCGCTCGGCTACACACTGGACTACTGCGCTGCTTCCTTCTCAAGAGCAAAAGATACGTAGCTGTGGTCTGATCAAACTTCCACTGCACACACACACACACACACACACACACACATCTCTTTTAGATGGAGCACAAGAACCTCAGTATTAATAAATATGTGTCTACATTTTAACATCTGTGTTGATGCAGATACAAGTACTGAAATGTACCTCAGACACCAGCTGCTTGGTGCTTTGGTTGGACTGTCTGAACATCACAGCGATCTCGGTGATGCTCTCCTCATCTAGATGATCCAGCTGAGACACAAACACACACACACACACACAAATATATGAGTATGTGAGATAATAAAGATACAATCTTCTGTACGGTGGATCTCCATCATATCACTGTACTACGTCTAGGGTGGATGTTGTACCTGGCATGTGCTGTGCCATTCCACAGGGCTGCTGTACCCCTTCATTACCCACTCGTGATCCAGCAGATGCTCCACCTTTATGCGCCGCTCTGGAACCACCTACAGGACAAGATACAAGAACTTCAGGTGATGAAGTCCACAGAGAAACACACACCCACTTTGCTCACATTAAACACACCATAAACACACACCTGCAGCATTTCCTTAATCAGCAGTACAGAACCAGGAGACAGCCAGTCAGGAGTGTCATAATGTCCTTTCTGAGGAAACACAGAGCAAAACAATCACATCTGATCAAAGAACATCACCACAAGCCGTTACTGTTACTTTTACTGTATGTTTAACATGCTGCTGAGCATTAAATAATGGATTCAATTTCATAATCGTAACAAGACGTGTATACCAATGGTGTTTCATTGTAGTTCCAAGACTTACAGTGATTTGTTCATGGAGCTCCTCAAAGTCGTCACCGCCGAACGGGAAATAGCCACACAGCATGACATATAGGATAACACCCAGGCTCCAAACATCTGCCTAAACACACACACACACATTCATTGTCTTTTTTAACCATGCTTTATCCTGGTCAGTCCCCTCATCCAGACCTCATAGATTAACTCATGAATGGGGCTACAGAGGGGACTGAACACCTCGGATTTAAAGACTTTCCAATTGAAGTTTATCAGGAATAACCTGGGGACACACCCCAATCAAACGTACCTCTGCACCAAGATAGGGTTTATCATCAATGATTTCTGGTGCCAAGTAGGGAGGGGTTCCACAGCCCTCAATCAGAGCAGTACCCAATCCACCCTACAACAAAACAGATTTCTATCAACCGAAGGTCCAACTGTTGACTCGCATCTGCAACACAACACACAAACTGAACCAGCATGGCTCTGTGATGTCCTGTTCATCTAACTGATCACTGAAACTAATTGTGGACACCATGTGTGCAAGGCTTTAGCATGATGGATGGGGGTAAGCACACCACCTTACTAGACTCTCTGAATGGCACGCTTGATTTAAGTATACACTACAGTCTTAGTAGAGACACGAACCTCTGGTTTGGCACAGAGACCAAAGTCGATGAGCTTGATGTTGTTCTTCTCATCCAGCATCATGTTTTCCTGAGAGTCAAAATAAAACCAGTCATGTACAAGCACTAACAAAGAAAGCGCACAAAGTATAAGTGGAAATCGTTTGGCTGACACACTGGCTTAAGGTCACGGTGGGCGTATCCCTGGCTGTGGATGTAGGCCAGCGCCGAGACGATCTGACGGAAGATCCTGCGCGTCTCCTCCTCCGACAACCTGTTGTTATTATCGATGTGGTCAAACAGATTTCCACCCGGACAAAACTGGAGGAGAGAGCGAGTCAAGTGAGCAGCAAATCATCAGAAATCCAGAGATTAAATCAAATCTGATAGTTTCCAACCACTGATGGTACCTCAAGCACCAGGTAGATCTGGTCAGCAGTCTCCATGACTTGGTACAAGCGGCACACGTGCTGATGATTGAGGTTCTTCAGGGCTTCAATCTCTATCCTCAAATCAGACAACTCATCCTGCAATGGGGAGGAAACAGGAACAGTTTTATGACTTTTCAGATCAGAATTAGGAGAACCAAACGTTTGGAAACTGAGACACGTCCGTCAACAGACGGTTTTGCTGAAACTAACCCCGAGCTCTTTCTTCTCCAGGATCTTGATGGCCACTTGCTCTTCAGTCAGAATGTGCCTGCCGAGCTTGACCGTCGCATAACCACCTGAATAAACCACCGATAACCACCGATTGAATAATAAAAAAAATATTAAGTCAGGTTTTAAAAGATGCACATCTGTGTTACACAAAGGCAGAGAGATCACTGAAAGTGGTACCAGTTACCTGATCCAATGCTTTCGTAAACCTCATAGCACTTGTGCAGCTCAGAGACGTCCTCAACCACACGTGACGTTCCCTCTGTGATGTCGTCCGTCTCGGGTACAGCGCATGGAACTTCTACCTGCTGCCCACAAGAGACATGTTATTATTATTACTGATTGCTCTTCCTGGCCTCTTGTTTGGCCTCTTCAGAAGGTTGTCACAGGTATTTGGAGCCAAGGGAGGAACCAGGGGAGGATCAACACAGCAAACTGATACTCACCTGGTTCCCATTCGCCTTTTGGTCACCTTTGTAGACTGAACCGAAGCCTCCCTTTCCCAGCAGCTCTCCATCGGTATATCGGCTCTCAAAGCTGTCCGGGTTCGTGTCTGTCGTCTTTTCCACTTGACGTTCTCCGTTGGTGGTTTCTCCTTCAGCATCTTCAACACAGGTATCACCAATGATGCTCCATGTGTCATGTGGACCAAAAATAAGGGTCTACATAAAGGTTCGGCGTACTCACCCTTGTTCTCGAGAGCATCACAGACGACTTCTCCAGAACTGATCCCACCTACGAAGCCCAAGGGTTAAATATATAGTCACTAGAGTTCAATAGTGTGGAACTCTAATGTGGTGGTGTTAAGGTTACCTGGAGCTTCAGAAGACGCCCGCGGTCCCTGAGAGTCAGAGTCCTCCAACTGAATCTCCCCGTCCGACAACGTATCACTGGAGTCTGATTTCAAATTGTCCTTGTACCCGTCTGATTCCTGCTGATTCAGACACATTAAACTGGTGTTACAGAGCCGAGAACTGAACCCCTCCCTTCCCGGAGTATAGTGGTGATGATAATTCACCTCGCTCTCGACTGTTTCTTCTTCTCTCTCAGTCAGGTTCTGAATGGCGCTGATCCACGCCCGTCTACCTGCCTCACAGTCGGCCTGGAACGTACAGCTCCTGTACACACGGTGATAGATACAGATTATATAGGATGCAGACAGACAGACAGATTGAGTAGATAGATAAACAGATAGATAGACAGACATTCAGACAGACAGATGGATAGACAGATAGATAAATAGTATGTCTATTGATTATCTATTTATCTATAATCTATCTTCTTGTCTGTCTGTCTATTCATCTGTCTATCTAGCATCTATCTGTCTGTCTGTTTATTGATCATCTATCTATCTGTCTATCTGTTAGTATGTTAGTCTGTCTATCAATCATCTTGTCTATCTATCTATTGCCTGTCTATTGATCATCTATCCGTCTGTCTGTCTATCTATCTATTTGTCTGTCTAATATTTGTCTGTGTCTGTCTATTGATTATCTGTCCATCTGCCTATCTATCTGTCTATTGATCATCTGTCTGTCTGTCTATTGATTATCTGTCTGTCTATTGATCACCTGTCTGTCTGTCTATCTCTGATGATTATAGATCTGGACTTACCTTGTGGGCGTGTCCACGCAGAAGCAGAAGCGGCGCCCGGCGTCCTCGCAGCTCTGGACCGAACAGTGCTGCAGGTCTTCAGCCAGCACCGTGAAGTCACGCTGGGGAATAGAACATAAAACCTTCTTATTTATACAGTCGATGATATAAACGCCAGTGAAATCGTCCCAGACGTAAACACGACGGGGGGGCGGTTTGGGACGCAGCCCGGCACAGAAGTCGACCTCTGCTGTGATGCGCCTGAATTATGAGGGGCGTAAGACTGCGGTGCATTATGGGTATTTCGCAGAGTCCAGGAGAGAGCTGATTTAGATCATGTAAAGTCATGTGACCTACCTTAAACCTCTTCTTGTAGAGAAGCTGATTGTTCTGTATGATGAACCACCGCCTGCAGAGATCAAACACATCGTATATATATATATATATATATATATATATAATATTGAGTGTGTAAATATAATATTGTGTATATATAATATTGATAATTATATATATTCCTAATATATACAGTACAGGCCAAAAGTTTGGACACACCTTCTCATTCCTGTGGTTTCTCTTAATGTTTTTAAATTTTCTACATTGTAGATTAATACTAAAGACATCCAAACTATGAAGGAACACATATGGAATTATGTAGTAAACAAAAAAGTGTTAAACAAACCAGAATATGTTTTATATTTTAGATTCTTCAAAGTAGCCATCTTTTGCTTTAATGACAGATTTGCACACTCTTTGAAATGTTCTCAACCAGCTTTATTAGGTTTCCACCTGGAATGGTTTTCAATGAATGTTTGTGCCTTGTCTAGAGTGAATTTTTGGAATTTGTTGCTTTTTTAATGTGTTTGACACCATCAGTTGGGTTGTGCAGAGGTAGAGTTGGTAAAATATAAAACATATTCTGGTTTGTTTAACACTTTTTGGTTCACTACATAATTCTTCATAGTTTGGATGTCTTCAGTATTAATCTACAATGTAGAAAATAAAAATAATCAAGAAAAAACATTGAAGAGAAGGTGTGTCCAAACTTTTGGCTGGTGTGTCCAAACTTTTGGCCTGTACTGTATATATATAGAGAGATAATTCCTAATATAAACACTAAGCATCAGTGTACAGACCTGTTCCAGGTTTTAAACACACTCCTGGTCCTCTTAAACAGAAACCCCTCCATCAGGAGCACTTCCTCTGCCTCCGCACCGCCCCCGTGACCCTGGTCGCCCCCGGAGGACGCCCGGGTAGGCGCCCCGCAACACAGCACACGCAGAAACCTCTGTCTCAGAGAAGCAGCCATCGTAAATGAGGAGAAAATCTAAATGCTGCTCCTGAAGAGCACAGGTCCACATTGTGATGTCACAGCGTTCCGAGGGAGCAGAGTGAATTTACCTTTACCATATATGGGCATGACTGGATTCATGTGACTGCACATATACTGACTTGATTTCCACTGTCGGATGGCTTCTGGAGGGTCCTGGGTTCGATTACCGGGTGAAATTTGCATGTTCTCCCCATGTCCTGGGGGTAACAGGGTACCCTAGGTATAAGTGTGTGTGAAACACTCTGGTACTGACACACCCCCATACCATGACACACCCTGGTACTGGTACTGACACACCCCCATACCATGACACACCCTGGTACTGGTACTGACACACCCCCATACCATGATACACCCTGGTACTGACACACCCCCATACCATGACACACCCTGGTACTGGCACACCCCCATACCATGACACACCCTGGTACTGACACACCCCCATACCATGACACACCCTGGTACTGACACACCCCCATACCATGACACACCCTGGTACTGACACACCCCCATACCATGACACACCCTGGTACTGGCACACTTCCATACCATGACACACCCTGGTACTGAAACACCCCCATACCATGACACACCCTGCTACTGGTACTGACACACCCCCATACCATGACACACCCTGGTACTGGTACTGACACACCCCATACCATGACACACCCTGGTACTGACACACCCCCATACCATGACACACCCTGGTACTGGTACTGACACACCCCATACCATGACACACCCTGGTACTGGTACTGAAACACCCCTATACCATGACACACCCTGGTACTGGTACTGACACACCCCCATACCATGACACATCCTGGTACTGGTACTGACACACCCCCATACCATGACACACCCTGGTACTGGTACTGACACACCCCATACCATGACACACCCTGGTACTGGTACTGACACACCCCCATACCATGACACACCCTGGTACTGTTACTGACACACCCCCATACCATGACACACCCTGGTACTTGTACTGACACACCCCCATACCATGACACACCCTGGTACTTGTACTGACACACCCCCATACCATGACACACCCTAGTACTGGTACACCCCAATACTTTTAACTTTTAATAGTGAGCGCAAAATTTTAAAACCTCATCACTTTCATGCACGTATCTTTCTTTTACAGATTGAGTGTTTTGGTTTGTGTGGAGGTACGACTGGAAAGGTTTTTTTTAATTAATATTTAAACTGAATTCATTCATTAAGTCTCCTCTACTACAGCCGAGACGAACTTGAGACCAACAGTAAAGCTCTCCATCGTTTCTGTGTGGCAGGTCCTTAACCGAAGGGCTGTCAGTGTAGAATCGGGTATGTGGGTATATGCCCTGCCCTTGTACATAGGCCAGTTAGCTCAGTTGGTTAGCGCGTGGTGCTAATAACGCCAAGGTCGCAGGTTTGATTCCTGTACTGGCCACACCCACCTTTGTATTTAAACTAACAAACAAGTGAGCCTTCTCTAACTAGCAGGTCCTATTGACCTGGGATCTTTTTAATGCCCCTCTCATTCAGGTCACAAACATGTGATTATTTTAATTTGCCAAACTTAAATGCCCTGCTGTAAAAGTTAGCAAGTCATGTGACTTGTGTGTACCATCCAATGAAATGTCTCTTTTTGTGTGTCTCTGTGGCGCAATCGGTTAGCACGTTTGGCTATTAACCGAAAAGGTTGGTGGTTCGAGCCAACCCAGGGGTGAGTGTCTTTTATTGCACAACCTGCCTGTTGATCAAACGGATATGAGACACAACAACAATGTGTAGTCCCACAGAATAGTGGAAATAAGTAACTGATAACATCCAGTAAACAACAGTCCTACAAGCACAAATATCCACCTGATAAGATTGGGACACTTTATTTTTACTTTTTTTTTATCTTGTCGGTGTCACGTTGTATTGAAACTAAAATAAATAAATAAAAACTTAAAATTTAAAAGCAAGTATTTAGGTTCATTCATCATCTTAAATATTACAAATTAATCAAGCTCGTCAAATTTCAGACATTGTTCACATAAACAAAAATCTCAAGTGGAAGCACAAGATTCATTTATTTATAGACGGTGCTGTTTATGGTTTTACATTTAAAAACATGAACAGTTAAAAAATAACAACAAACACGACAACAACAATTTAATAATAAAGTCACAAATCTTTACCCAAGCAACAAGCTGTAATTTATCTAGCACCACTGGATGGGAACGATCTCTGTACAACAGTTTAAACTTCACTTTAAAAGTCAGTTCAGTGTGTTTTACTGTAGTAAGAATAGCTCCACATGTTTTGTACGTAGTGTTTATGGTATTTAAGCTGGATGGATAGATGGAAGTTAACATGTAATCTAAGGTGACTCTTAAGTTTATTTGCTGCTGTTGGCTTATAAAGTTTTACTGAACAAACTGGCTCGTATTTTGGCACTGATATACCTTCCGGAATGGTGATCTGCTTGGTTGACACAACTAGCACAAGTAATCGTGGTCTACACCCCACAAGCGCTCTGTTGTACTGCACATGCGCTGATCACTACCATCCTGAAACTGCTAAAGTTTCTAAACCTTTAGGTAGATGGCGCTATAAACAATGATTTGCCCTTTGGTGTTACAATTCGGCATAGAGCAGTCACATGTGGAACACTATTCTCTACTCAGCATTGATAACAGTGTTTTTACCTAAATAAAATCAGGTTCCACCTTGATTTAAACTCCGATCACTGGATTCCAAGTCCAGAGTGCTAACCATTACACCATGGAACCACACAGTGAGGTCTTACTTAAGCCCAAAAGTTAATAATTAGTAATTTAAGAGCAAGTTGGCTGTTGGATGGCACTGTAAACAATGATTTGACAGCTCCATAACTGAAGGGCTGTCAGTGTCGAATCGGGTATGTGGGTATATGCCCTGTCTTTGCACACCGGCCGGTTAGCTCAGTTGTTTAGCGCGTGGAGCTAATAACGCCAAGGTCGTTGGTTCAACCCCTGTATGAACCACACCCACTTTAGGACTTAAACTAACAAACAAGTGAGCCTTCTCTAACTAGCAGGTCCTATTGACCTGGGCTTCAAACGTTGTCTCTGACAAGTGTGAGATCTTTTTAATGCTGCTCTCATTCAGGTCAGAAACATGCCATTATTTCAATTAGCCAAACTTAATTGCCCTTCTGTAAAAGTTAGCAAGTCATGTGACCTGTGTGTACCGTCCAATAAAACAACTGTAACTCTGTCTCTGTGGTGCAATTGCAGCATGTCAGAACAGACAACTTATCAGTCAGACCATCAGAGAGATGTAGGTTTAATTCACTAACATCACGACCAGATGAAGAACTAATGGTTAAACTGCACAACCCAACAAGTTAAAATAACCCATCATGTGTTCTGTCTAATATTTACACAGTGCTGGTTGCCAAATAACACATTTTCACCTGCATTCAGCCTTTTCTTTCCTGTATACCAAAAATAGTCACCATTGCAGGTCTACAACACGTTACAAAAACACTTGGGACACTTCATTTTTGCTTTTTTTAAACTTGTCAGGGTCACGTTGTATTGAAACTAAAATAAATAAATAAAAACTTTAAAAACAAGTGTTTATGTTCATTCATCATTTTAACACATATTACAAATAATCAAGCTCGTCAAATTTCAGACATTGTTCACGTAAACAAAAATCTCAAGTGGAAGCACAAGATTCATTATTTATAGATGGTGCTGTTTATGATTTTACACTTAAAAAATGAACAGTTAAAAATAACAACAAACACAACAACCACAATTTAATAATAATGTCACAAATCTGTACCCAAGTAACAAGCTGTAATTTATCTAGCACCACTAGATGGGAACGATCTCTGTACAACATTTTGAACTTCACTTTAAAAGTCAGTTCAGTGTGTTTTACTGTAGTAAGAATAGCTCCACATGTTTTGTATACGTAGTGTTTATGGTATTTAAGCTGGATGGATAGATGGAAGTTAACATGTAATCTAAGGTGACTCTTAAGTTTATTCGCTGCTGTTGGCTTATAAAGTTTTACTGAACAAACTGGCTCGTATTTTGGCACTGATATACCTTCCTGAATGGTGATCTGCTTGGTTGACACAACTAGCACAAGTAATCGTTGTCTAAATTTAGGACCCAGTTGGCCGGTAGATTGCGCTGTAAACAATAACTTGCCTTTTGGTGTTACAATTTGGCATAGAGCAGTCACATGTGGAAGACTATTCTCTACTCAGCATTGATAACAGTGTTATTACCTAAATAAAACCAGGTTCCACCGAGATTTGAACTTGGATCACTGGATTCAAAGTCCAGAGTGCTAACCATTACACCATGGAACCACACAGTGAAGTCTTACTTAAGCCCAAAAGTTAATAATTAGTAATTTAAGAGCAAGTTGGCTGTTGATGGCGCTGTAAACAATGATTAGCGATTATATTTTGGGATGGAGCAGTCACATGTGGAACACTATAACACTACTAGTGCTATTATGATATTCAAGCTGGATGAATGGATGGAAATTAAGATGTCATTTAAGGTGACTCTAAACTAGCACAAGCAATTGTGATGCTCTGTTGTACTGCACATGCGCTGAATGCTACCATCCTGAAACTGCTAATGTTTCTCAATCTTGGACCACAATTAAAAGCAGTAAGGTCCCACCGAGATTTGAACCCAGACTGCTGGAATCAGAGTCCTGAGTGCTAACCATTACACCATGGAACCCTGACACCACCGAAACTAAACGTAATGATTTGCCATTTGCTAAGTAAATAAAGCAAAAACACACAACTTTTGACTTTACTTTTACATCTCAAGTGATTTAATCTTACGTGATTGATATAATTGATTGAAATCAATTGACAAAACTGAGGTAATTTAGAAGTTTTAAACACTAAATAAAAGTAATTTTAGTTCAACATTGCCACCCAAGTATCAAAATCACAACAAAACGTTCCACTGTTGGAAAATTGCATTAAGTTCAGGATGCAGTGGGCCCGTCCCTCCATGTCGCTCTGAAGCAGATGATTTGATGTTTGTGCACCTGTTCAGAAGATCACAAGTCACTGATGATCACACAGAAGTCACTTGATTTTAATAGTGTTAGTTTTTTTAAATGAGATCCAACAAGCTCATGGTAAGGTGTCCAAATAATTTTTGCCACATAGTGTATCATTACTATTGCAAAGGAGTTAATATGTGTGTCTACATCACTTCATGTATCTATACGTGTCTAACATACGTATCTATTCTATTAATATTCATAAACATGCACACACACACACACACATACACAATACACACACATGCTTCCACATTCACTTGTTTTTGCTGTATGTGTTATGTAGATAATATTTAGGTAATTTGATGTATTTTTGACATATTCTTATTATTTAAGTGAAGCTTTTTATAAGTTTAGGGGTTTTGTGTTTTGTTTCACTGTATGTATGGTGCATCATTAAACTGTTATACATTATTTATTCTATTTTGTATTAGATGAGATGGTTTGTCTCTGTATTGACCCGCGATTAATTTTTACATGACAGCTAATGATAGTGATCCGACTCTTTTAAGTATTTTGTATAACATATAAAATGTTGACTTCATCAAAAAGAATCGACTCCCCCAGCTTCCAACTGCTCATTGCTGAGTACTATCAACTTAGTGAACCAACTGAGCTAACCGGCCAGTTCTCCTGTATGTTCTTTAGATCTTTGTACATAATTCGACGCTAACTCCATTCAAACAGCTGCAACGGACTAATAGTAAACATCTAAGAGGTTTTATGGGTTCTTATATGTGTGAACTATCTAAACTATATATTTCTTAAAGTTCTTGACTGAGCTTAATGCCACCAACCAGTGACTGGAGCAGATACGACTCAGGTCCTGCACACAGTAAGTAGTGCTGATACACAGTACCAACCTGCACACCAGAGGGGCTCCAAACGTCAAGTTTTCACTCATTAAATCATGTATTTTGTGAACTTTGTGGAATGAATGTAGGATTTGTACATGTAGATTCTGGGTTTTAGGAAGTTGAGCTACTGTTAATATTTTCCCCAATTGAACTAAAAACCTGAATTGATATTTTAATTGTTCACTAAGACTTCAATAAGAGTTATTACCATCAAGCAAATGTAAAGCATATTTCTATATGAAGAGCATCTGTTTCCAGATAATATACACTGACGTTTAATCGTTTGATCATCAGTCATGGTTTTGCAAAAAAAAGACACTCGTCCCTGTGTGGGCTCGAATCACCAACCTTTTGGTTAACAGCCAAACGCACTAACTGATTGCGACACAGAGACACGTGCACAGCCAACAGCACAGCTGTTTCATTGGACGGTACACACAAAAAATCAAATCTCTCTCTATACAGGCTCACTGTGGAGGCAAATTGGTGGTTAAGTGGGTGGGTCTAAACTGATGAAGGCTGAATGAATGTACCACAATACAGTATAGTTTAGATAGTTCACACATATAAGAACCCACAAAACCTCTTAGATGTGTATTAAGAAAGTCTGAACATAAGAAATGACTAGACAGTGATGTCTGAAGTAGGACTGAGATCTCGGATCATTAAAATCATTAAAATAAAGTAGGACTGAGATCTCGGATCATTAATACTTGCAAATTTGAATAATTGCATACTGTACTTTAATACTTGCTTACTATAATACTTTGCATTAATATATATTGAGCTGCTGTAATAAATGATCGATCTATAGATTCATTTAATTTTATCTGTAATGCTAGTGATGGGCTATCCTAAACTATCTTTAGGAAGGTAAACATATCTAGCTTTGGGGTTGAGGCTAAATATTCATGATTGTTGTAATGTTGCTACACAGTCACATTAGAAATCCCTTTTAAAACTAATGTTTGATATTGCAGGGTCTGATGAAGACACTAAAAATCTTATCTGGTGGAGAGTGGCCAACCAGGCCCTCTTCACTGGAAAACAGAATGCAGCGGTTCGAGGGTTTGAGTAAGTAACTGTTTGTTTGACGTAAAACAAAATTTGTGTTACATCTTATGCATAATATTAATTACAAATGGTGGTATAAAGACAAGTTTTAGTATTTAAGTTTTTCAAAGCATTAAAAACTTTTAATGACCAAACTTTTTTTGAAGCAGTGTATGCTATATACATTAATAACTGTTATGTGCATTATATTGTAGAGCCTTTGTGTTGGAGAACCGAATGCAGGGGAAGGTGACTCCCACTTATGTGAAGAAGAAGTGGGAGAACCTCAAACAAAAATACAAAGTAAGCTTCATTTGATGGTAAGATCTTCAGTAAAAATATCAGAAAAGATTTGTAATACAAGTTAAGGTCCTTGTACTGTGTTTATGAATCTTGTAGGAACTTAAGTGTCCACCTACTGGGGTACAGAGGGTGGTGAAGCAACAGCAGCATCCTGGAAATGGTACACGGATATGGATGAGGCAATAGGTGGGAGACCATCAATTAGCCCACCGACACTTATTTCCTCATCTGGCCAGGATGCTGCTGAAGCTTCATCATCCTCGAGAAGCATGGAAACCCCAGCCAAAAAGAGACGAGGGGAGAAAGATTTAGTTGCGTATCTGAGGGAGATGGAAGAAAGGGAAAATAAGAGGGAGATAGAAGCAGCAGAGAACGAGGAGAGAAGATGGAGAGAGGCTGAGGAGAGGGAGGAAAGAATAGAAAGGGAAAGAAGAGAACGAGAGGAGAAGAGAGAGCAAGAGGCACGCCAGAGAGAGGAAAATCAAAAAGTGTTGTAGTATTATTGTATTTTGTGAGAAAGAAAATGTGTTGGCAAATAATGGAAATAAAGAATTTTCTTTTTAATTTATGCTTTGCATCTTTTTAATTTATGCTTTGCATCTTCACCTGATGTCATGTCATTTATTACAGGCTCTGGTTGGTCAACATGTACCGTTGTTAATTCTGGCTCAATGATGTCTCCATGAGCGATACAGAGGTTGTGGAGCACTGCACAGCATGCAACAACCTCCGGGGCGAAGACAGGGCTCACCTCAAGGGCTTTAAAGAAAATGGAACGCCATCTTGTCTTCATCATTCCAAAAAGCTCTTTCCACCACATTCCTGGCCTTGGACAGTTTGCTGTTAAAACGAGCCTGTACAGGGTTCTGCACAGGCTCTCGATAGCGGGTCAGGAGCCGGATGGGTGTATTAATGCAGGGATAACCCCCATCCCCAAGAATGTATCATCCTGCAGGTGGGTATAAGCCCTCTTTATACACAGGGCTGTTCTTTAGTACCCTTGCATCATGAACCAACCCAGGGTAACCAACAAAAATGTCTCTGAACTTCCCCTGGTGGTCACAGATGGCTTGAAGCTGAATTGAGTGGAACAGCTTCCTGTTTAGGTAGCACTGTGCGTTGGCAGATGGGGGTTTTATTCGAATGTGGCACCCATCAGTAGCACCAACTGCCACTCTAAAACATTTGGATCCGGCCAAGTGGGCAAACCCAGCTCCTACACACTGTAGTTCATCACCAGTTGGTAGGGTGATGATTCTCCTGACGAGCCCTCTGACAGCCCTACTAATGTTGTGCACCAAGGTTTTAATAGTTTTGGATTTTTCATTATAGTTTAGTTTTATTTCATTGTGACTTTTTTTTTCTCTCTAATTCAGTTAGTTTTAATTAGTTTTTAGAGTGGGTTTGCTAGTTTTTATTGGTTTTAATTATTTTTTAATGCTTAGTTTTAGTTTAGTTTTTATTAGTTCTAGTATTAGTTTTAGTTTTTTTATATTTTGGGTTATTTTTCAGGTGCAGGATTTAAAAAGGTCAGAGTAAGTATTGTGTAATAAAAACTCAACAAAAGATACCATTTGAAAAAATGTATTCAATTAATGTTAAACAACCACCTGTCCACAAAAACTGTAACAAGATAGCAGCCTAAAGTGCAAAATGTGTGTAATACTGCAAATTACAACAGAGACGCATATTTACATGACACAAACAGCTCAATAAAAATAGTTTGATAAAAAATTTTCATCTTGATTAATTTTTTTTAATCGCGATTAAAATGTAACGCCTTTAACGCGATTAATTAACTAACGCGATTAACGACAGCCCTAATAATAATAATATAAACTAATTCATGAGACACACATCAGGGAGCTTAATTCAGGGCTCTCAAGTCTCACGCATTGAGCATGAGACACACGCATTTCAACAAGCTCACACGCTCACATGCCACACATGGTATTTCTTACGCTGAGAAATTATTAACTTCGCCGCACAGAAATGACTATAACCTATCCTACACACGAGTCAAAGGCAGACTACTCTGCGCTCATACCGCTGTTCAGAAAAATAGAATTTCTCAGCCAATCAGAAAATAGAATTTCTTGTTGCTGGGTGAGGAGTTCCTGGATGGACATCTCTATGCCCCAAGACCCAGACATGTTTGACATTGTATATACAGGGGTTGGACAAAATAACTGAAACACCTGTCATTTTAGTGTGGGAGGTTTCATGGCTAAATTGGACCAGTCTGGTGGCCAATCTTCATTAATTGCACATTGCACCAGTAAGAGCAGAGTGTGAAGGTTCAATTAGCAGGGTAAGAGCACAGTTTTGCTCAAAATATTGCAATGCACACAACATTATGGGTGACATACCAGAGTTCAAAAGAGGACAAATTGTTGGTGCACGTCTTGCTGGCGCATCTGTGACCAAGACAGCAAGTCTTTGTGATGTATCAAGAGCCACGGTATCCAGGGTAATGTTAGCATACCACCAAGAAGGACAAACCACATCCAACAGGATTAACTGTGGACGCAAGAGGAAGCTGTCTGAAAGGGATGTTCGGGTGCTAACCCGGATTGTATCCAAAAAACATAAAACCACGGCTGCCCAAATCACGGCAGAATTAAATGTGCACCTCAACTCTCCTGTTTCCACCAGAACTGTCCGTCGGGAGCTCCACAGGGTCAATATACACGGCCGGGCTGCTATAGCCAAACCTTTGGTCACTCGTGCCAATGCCAAACGTCGGTTTCAATGGTGCAAGGAGCGCAAATCTTGGGCTGTGGACAATGTGAAACATGTATTGTTCTCTGATGAGTCCACCTTTACTGTTTTCCCCACATCCGGGAGAGTTACGGTGTGGAGAAGCCCCAAAGAAGCGTACCACCCAGACTGTTGCATGCCCAGAGTGAAGCATGGGGTGGATCAGTGATGGTTTGGGCTGCCATATCATGGCATTCCCTTGGCCCAATACTTGTGCTAGATGGGCGCGTCACTGCCAAGGACTACCGAACCATTCTGGAGGACCATGTGCATCCAATGGCGGTGCCGTGTATCAGGATGACAATGCACCAATACACACAGCAAGACTGGTGAAAGATTGGTTTGATGAACATGAAAGTGAAGTTGAACATCTCCCATGGCCTGCACAGTCACCAGATCTAAATGTTATTGAGCCACTTTGGGGTGTTTTGGAGAAGCGAGTCAGGAAACGTTTTCCTCCACCAGCATCACGTAGTGACCTGGCCACTATCCTGCAAGAAGAATGGCTTAAAATCCCTCTGACCACTGTGCAGGACTTGTATATGTCATTTCCAAGACGAATTGACGCTGTATTGGCCGCAAAAGGAGGCCCTACACCATACTAATAAATTATTGTGGTCTAAAACCAGGTGTTTCAGTTATTTTGTCCAACCCCTGTATATATACAAGAAATATTCAGCACACGCCCATTGACATGAGCAACTTAATAACTGCAAAAATATGTAGGAGTGTAATTAGGCTTCCTTGGTTCATTTTTTTCAAAGGTGACTGGTATGAGCAGATTTTCGAGGCTGTCTACGATTGCCAAACTGGTATTAGTTCTGCCCCCCCCTCTCTCTCTCTCTATCTCCTTTAGTTCAGCAGAAGTGAAACTGAAACTGTTGATAATTGAAGTTGATGAACGCAGGTGAGTTTATACATTTCCACACTTCTGTACATTACTGTGTATTGTTACTTTATGTAGTTCAAATTGTTGATTTGATTTAAACACACTTGTTTTGAACAGAACACTCACGAACTAAACCAGGGAGTCTTGGACATTCGGGTCCGTGTACCTTTGGTAATTCGTTTTTCACTTTAAATCCCAAAGTTGAAAAACAAGAAAACGGGTCGTTTTTCGTTTTAAGATCAAAAATCAAATAACAAATAAGCAGAAATTGAAAAACGGGTCATATTTTAATTTTTTATCAGTTCAACCAGAAATAAAAGTGCGAGCGCGTGCACGAGCTGAGGTGCGTGTACATGCTTCATATAAAGTGTAAATCAGGTACAAGTGTTGAGAAGACGGAGCAGAAAGTTATAATAACGTTACACCGCGTCCCCTGTTCTGACTTTTGTGTCTGCCGTACTTTTTCCTGCCCTTGTAATTCACACAGGAACTATTTATCCTAAAAAAAAAAAATAGAGTGCTATTCTAAGAAAAAAGAATGCTGCATTATTTTTTTTACATTATTATTATTATTACCGTATAGGACCCAGTTCTGTAATATAGGCATAACTAATCGTACATGTCACATAGTGGTGGTAAATTCGGTTCATTTTTTGGACTCGGGTTAGTCTGAGTCACTCAGTGATGTGATTCGGTTCACTTGAGTCACTTGTACTGACATCTTGATTGAGATTGATTTACTGCATGAAAATGCATCCAAATATCACTTATCTTCCATGCACTCAGAGCCAGGGCCGATCAGAGGACTCATAGGATCCGGGTTAATTGAGATCTCGGACTCGTGATTCCTGATTCAGTACGAAGATTCGAATCCTTAACCGAGGCGATTCAATATTTCTTGTTCTCGGCCAATAAACATCCAAAAATTAATAAACTTGCACGAACTAACTCTGCAGTAAACAAGGAGCAACCGCAATCAAATATATTTCAAAAAGTTATTTGGTAAATAATAAGCAGAACGCTGATTAAAAAAAAGCATTAGATGTTGTAATAGTTTCACTGTATTACAGAACTGAGTTCTATACGGTAATATAACAGGGGACGCGGCGTAACGTTATTATAACTTTATGCTCCGTCTTCTCAGCACTTGTACCTGATTTACACTTTATATGAAGCGTGTACATGCACCTCAGCTCGTGCACGCGCTCGCACTTTTATTTCTGGTTGAACTGATAAAAAATGTTGATTTTGGAAAATTAAAATACGACCCGTTTTTCAATTTCTGCTTATTTGTTATTTGATTTTTGATCTTAAAACGAAAAACGAATAACGCCCCGTTTTCCCGTTTTTCAATATTGGTTTTTGAAACGAAAAACAAAAAACGTTTTCTTGTTTTTTAACTTTGGGATTTGAGATGAAAAACGAATTACCAAAGGTACACGGACCCATTCGCCTGACATTCGAGTTTCTTTCGGCTCGTTCTCGGCTAATAAACATCCAAAAATGAGTGAAACTGCATTAACTGATTCTGCAGTAAACAAGGAACAAACTACAATCAAATATGTTTAATACGTTTTTTTCTGTAAATGTTTATTTTCTGTTATTTTGTAAATGTGAGGTTCATCTGAGTTGAAATGATAAGGAAGTTCTAAGGGAGCGTCTAAAAAGTGCATGAAGCCGAGGTGTAGTTATTACCCAGTGGCATGTACCATTCAATACAACTGTATTAAGTCCTACAGTATGGGTACAGTAACAATATATAGTGTCAACAATTCTAAAAACAATCATTTTAATATAATAAACGATGCAATAGTTACCTAGTGACATGTACCACCCACTACACTTACATTACAGAAACAAACCCTACAGTATGGGTACAGTAATAAAGAATTAAAAGTAAAAAAATAACATAATTTTTCCATATAACCAAGAATGTAGTAGTTAACTAGTCACTTGTACTAGTTACTACAACCACATTATAAGTCATACAGCATGGGTACAGTAATTAATCATAAAATGTACTACAGTAAAGGTACAGTAATAATAAAATATAGAAAATTAACCAAAGTTAAGAAACGCAGGTTTTGATAAGACGAAGGTCGTAGTAGTTAATTAGTCACCTGTACTACTTACTACAACCACAATACAAATTAAAAGTCCCACAGCATGAGTACAATAGATAATCCAAAAAATCAAAAATTAACAAAAATCAAGAAACATAAACATGAACATAACGCTCACGAACTAAACCAGGAAGTCTGAGCTGCTGTAAATAACTTGCTGTGTTTACTGGTGTTTGTGTTTACGTGTAGAAAAATGGCCGAGTCAAAAAAATCAGTAACTGAGGACGAGTTCAGCTGTTCAGTCTGTCTGGAAACACTGAAGGATCCAGTAACTACACACTGTGGACACAGTTTCTGTATGGTGTGTATTAATAACTGCTGGGATCAGGAGAATGATAAGGGAACATACAGCTGTCCACAGTGTAGACAAACCTTCACTCCAAGACCTGTTGTGAGGAAAAACATTATTCTGGCAAAAGTTGTAGAGGACCCGAAGAAGAGAGAATCCCAAGATCCACTTCCTTCTGGACCTGAAGATGTGGAGTGTGATTACTGTACAGAGAGAAAATCCAAAGCTGTAAAATCCTGTCTGGTGTGTTTGGCCTCTTTCTGTGAAACTCACCTTCAGCCTCATTATCGAATTCCTGCTTATAAGAAGCACAAGCTGGTTGAAGCTTCCAGACGACTCCAGGATCAGATCTGCTCTCAGCATAATAAACTGCTGGAGGTTTACTGTCGTACTGATCAGCAGTGTATCTGCACGTTGTGTATGCTAGACAATCATAAAGGACATGATACAATATCAGCTGCAGCAGAAAGAACTGAGAAACAGGTAAAAATATTATATAGCTCTTTATCAAGTAACTCATTATTATTTACACTGACGTTGTTTATGTGGTGCTGGTACACAATGCAAGTAAATTCTGAATTGTTATTCTGTGTAGAAGCAGCTGCTGGAGATCCAGAGAAAATTCCAGGAGAAAATCCAGAACAGAGAGAAGGAACTTTGTGAGCTGATAAACGCTGTGGAGTCTCACAAGGTAAGTTGTATAAACAAAAAGCTCTCAGTATCAGTCCGACTCTCCTCCATTAAACCAATGTCCATTAAAAATGAGATATTTTATATCTCAGGTAACTTTGCAAGTGATGGAGCATTTTTGTTCATGAATTTAAAAAAATCTTTTAAATTCTGCCTGGTTATTTGGTGATTGATGCTGTACAACAATTCTGAGGTTGTGCTAATAATTATAAGTCTGATAAGATCAGATTAGGACTTTGACTGAGCCACCCAAAAAGATTATTGACTGTTGCCGTAATTACTGTGCAAGATTTCTGGTAAAGACTTGAGAAGAGCACTACATTGGATTTGCTGTTTCCTGACACTCAAGCCATTTAGCACCATCACCAAGCTATGAGTGATGAAAGTCTTAGTCTGGCCAGTAGCTACATATGAATGTGAAGGATGGACAAATATTAAAGTAAGAAACGTTTCCTCTTTCTGAATCTTCTAACAGTGTTCTGCACAGACAGCAGTGGAGAACATTGAGAGAATCTGTACTGAACTAATCAACTCAATTAACAAAAGATGCTCTGAGCTAAAAGATCTGATCAGAGATCGAGAGACAGCAGAAGTAAGTCAAGCTGAAAAAGTCCTGAAAGTCCAATTGGAGCAGCAGATTGTAGAGCTGGAGAGGAAAGATGCTGAACTGGAACAGCTTTCACACACAGAGGATCCCGTCCATTTTCTCCAGGTATCAGCACTAAAATAATTATATTATTGCTGCACCAGTCCAAGTAATAAATTACAGCGGAACCTTGTAACTTGACATTCCCTAAACTCAAAATCTTTGAAACTTGATGCTTCATGTCTGTCATCCATCATTTGTGATTCATCATCATCTTGTTGTTTCTCTGTGAACATTATCTGTCTGGATGTAGAATTTTCAGTCTCTCTCGGCTCCTGCTGGATCTGCAGAATCAGCCGCCATCACAATCAGTCCTTTCCTCTCATTTGATGATGTTACAAAGTCTGTATCTCAGCTGAGAGAGAAAGTAGAAGAATTCTGGAAAGATCAGTGTGAGAAGATACCAGATGAAGGTGAGTTCAAGCCCTCAGTGTTCCATTGTCTCCAAAATGCTTCGGTACTCAAACATCAAACAGAACACTCAAATCCACCAACATTAACATTTTACATCTAACAACATCATTCATTTACTCATTATTCCAGTACTGGTCATGGTCACAGTGAGTCCAGGGTTGAATATTGGTCAGTTACTCAGACTTAAGGCCAATTTAGACAAACACTGGGAGAACATGTCAAATATATATTTACTGTGATTAGTGATTGTACTGTTAATCTTTCTGCAGTGAAGAAAGTCCGGATTACTTCACCTCCTGAACCTGAAATCAGAGAAGATTTTCTACACTGTAAGTTTCTCACAAACACACAAACATACACAGTGCAGTGAAAAAGTATTTGCACCCCCCAGTTCATACCTGTCAAGTTTTGGATTTAAAAATAAGGGAAATTTTCCGCCGCGCGCTTCGAGCCGTCCCACCAGCCCAACCGAGGTTCAGTATCCCTTACATTTTAAGACAGGTTTACAAGAAATCTAAAATAACCACCTGTGAACCACTTACAAACTACAATTAGATGATCAGAATCTGATAGGCCTACCTTTGTTGACACTGAAATGCTGTGGACATTCCTACATATGTAATTCTTATAATACAGCCTAAATGAAAACACAGTTACAAACCTTACAGAATGCATAACTCTGCCCCATCCTGCTCCTCTTTAGAAAGGTAAATTTGATGTCCCATTTAGATATTTACATGCAGTCTTTACTTTTTTGGCAGGAATGCCCTCTCTCTCCTTGCATCCATCCATCTCTCCTGCTGTCCGCACTGACCTCGTGAGAACTGCCACTTGCAGCAGCCTGGGTGGCAGTTCTCGCGAGGTTAGTGACATTTCAGTTTGCAGAGGCACAGGAATGTTTTTTAAATTATAATTGTAGTATTGTGTAAAGGAAACATAAAAATACTTACCTGTAATGGGGAGCTGAACCTGTGGCAGGCACTGTTACCTTTTGTTATTGTTGTGGTGCGGTTAAAGGAGGGTCAGAAGAAAGTTACCATTCTGAGAGTTTGCACATGACTTTATTGCTTATCTGAGATTTGTTGGTTAATAATAAAGACACTTAAATATATTATATTTGGATGTGATGATTGAAGATACCACAATAAAATAATACGGGAAATTTACGGGAAAATGCTAATACGGGAAGACTGCGGGAAAAAGGGGTAAAATACGGTAGTTTCCCGGCCAAAACGGGAGACTTGACAGGTATGCCCCAGTTATCTGTATTTTTACACATTTGTCACACTTCCGAGGTCATGAAGTTAAAAGAAGTAAGACAATCATTTAAACTTCTGTCTGTATATTTTTGATCCAGGAGATCATTCTCATCAGTCTCAATCATTCTCAGTCACAGAAACCACTGAAACACACACACACACACTAACACACATTTACACAGACACTCACATGCTTAGACACGCACACACTCTTACACACTTTCACACTTACACATTCACATTAGCGGACACACACACACACACACATGCTCTTAAACTCACACAATTCAAAGAGCTTCATTAGCATGACTGTGTGTGTGTTTGTTGTTGAATTGTGTGTTGCTGGTGTGTGTCTTTGTCCTGTTTGTGGGGTCTTTGTATATCTGTGTAGTGTTTGTGTGTGGAGTGTTTGTGTACTGTTTATGTATGTTTGTATAGTGTTCATGTGTGTTTGTGTAGCATTGGTGTGTGTTTGTGTAATGTATGTGTGTGTTTCTGTAGTGTTTGTGTGATTGTGTACTGTTTGTGTGTATGTAGGGGGTTTGTATGTGTTTGGGTAATGTATGTGTGTTTGTGTAGTGTATGTGTGATTGTGTACTGTCTGTGTGTATGCGTGGGGTTTGTATGTGTGTAGTGTATGTGTGTGTTTGTGTAGTGTCTGTGTGTATGTGTAGTGTCTGTGTGTATGTGTAGGGTTTGTATGTGTTTGTGTGATTGTGTAGTGTTTGTGTAATGTACAGTGTATCACAAAAGTGAGTACACCCCTCACATTTCTGCAGATATTTAAGTATATCTTTTCATGGGACAACACTGACAAAATGACACTTTGACACAATGAAAAGTAGTCTGTGTGCAGCTTATATAACAGTGTAAATTTATTCTTCCCTCAAAATAACTCAATATACAGCCATTAATGTCTAAACCACCGGCAACAAAAGTGAGTACACCCCTAAGAGACTACACCCCTAAATGTCCAAATTGAGCACTGCTTGTCATTTTCCCTCCAAAATGTCATGTGATTTGTTAGTGTTACTAGGTCTCAGGTGTGCATAGGGAGCAGGTGTGTTCAATTTAGTAGTACAGCTCTCACACTCTCTCATACTGGTCACTGAAAGTTCCAACATGGCACCTCATGGCAAAGAACTCTCTGAGGATCTTAAAAGACGAATTGTTGCGCTACATGAAGATGGCCAAGGCTACAAGAAGATTGCCAACACCCTGAAACTGAGCTGCAGCACAGTGGCCAAGATCATCCAGCGTTTTAAAAGAGCAGGGTCCACTCAGAACAGACCTCGCGTTGGTCGTCCAAAGAAGCTGAGTGCACGTGCTCAGCGTCACATCCAACTGCTGTCTTTGAAAGATAGGCGCAGGAGTGCTGTCAGCATTGCTGCAGAGATTGAAAAGGTGGGGGGTCAGCCTGTCAGTGCTCAGACCATACGCCGCACACTACATCAAATTGGTCTGCATGGCTGTCACCCCAGAAGGAAGCCTCTTCTGAAGTCTCTACACAAGAAAGCCCGCAAACAGTTTGCTGAAGACATGTCAACAAAGGACATGGATTACTGGAACCATGTCCTATGGTCTGATGAGACCAAGATTAATTTGTTTGGTTCAGATGGTCTCAAGCATGTGTGGCAGCAATCAGGTGAGGAGTACAAAGATAAGTGTGTCATGCCTACAGTCAAGCATGGTGGTGGGAATGCCATGGTCTGGGGCTGCATGAGTGCAGCAGGTGTTGGGGAGTTACATTTCATTGAGGGACACATGAACTCCAATATGTACTGTGAAATACTGAGCAGAGCATGATCCCCTCCCTCCGGAAACTGGGTCGCAGGGCAGTGTTTCAGCATGATAATGACCCCAAACACACCTCTAAGACGACCACTGCTTTATTGAAGAGGCTGAGGGTAAAGGTGATGGACTGGCCAAGCATGTCTCCAGACCTAAACCCAATAGAACATCTTTGGGGCATCCTCAAGCGGAAGGTGGAGGAGCGCAAAGTCTCGAATATCCGCCAGCTCCGTGATGTCGTCATGGAGGAGTGGAAAAGCATTCCAGTGGCAACCTGTGAAGCTCTGGTAAACTCCATGCCCAGGAGAGTTAAGGCAGTTCTGGGAAATAATGGTGGCCACACAAAATATTGACACTTCAGGAACTTTAACTAAGGGGTGTACTCACTTTTGTTGCCGGTGGTTTAGACATTAATGGCTGTATATTGAGTTATTTTGAGGGAAGAATAAATTTACACTGTTATATAAGCTGCACACAGGCTACTTTTCATTGTGTCAAAGTGTCATTTTGTCAGTGTTGTCCCATGAAAAGATATACTTAAATATCTGCAGAAATGTGAGGGGTGTACTCACTTTTGTGATACACTGTATGTGTGTATGTGTAGTGTTTGTGTGTGTGAGTATTATTTGTGTGTATATGCAGTGCTTGTGTGTGTTTGTCTAGTGTCACACTCTCACTTGCACACACTTAGACATAGGTATAATTACACACACACACACACACACACACACACACACACACTCTTACACACACTGTAGACACACACTCTCTTTTTTGTGTTAATTGGTTTATTTTGTGTTTCCTCTCCAGATGTTTGTCGGTTCACACTGGATCCAAACACAGCACATAAAAACCTCCGTCTGTCTGAGGAGAACAAAGTGGTGACCTGCAGTCAAACATTACCGTCGTATCCTGATCATCCAGATAGATTTGATATTTACCCTCAGGTTGTGTGTAGAGAGAGTGTGAGTGGACGCTGTTACTGGGAGGTTGAGTGGAGTGGGAATTATTGGGTTTATATAGCAGTGTCATATAAAAGCATCAGCAGGAAGGGACGTGGTGATGAGTGTTGGTTTGGATGTAATAATCAGTCCTGGAGTTTGTTCTGTTCTTCATCCAGATTTTCATTCTGGCACAATAAGAAAGAGACTAAAATTCCCATAATGCCGAGTTCTTCTAGAATAGGAGTGTATGTGGATTATGAAGCAGGAACTCTGTCCTTCTACAGCGTCTCTGATACAATGAAGCTCCTCCACAGAGTTCAGACCACGTTCACTCAGCTCCTCTACCCGGGGTTTTATCTTTATTATGGATCAGTGAAACTGTCAGATTTAACAAATTAAATGTAAAATTTACATGAAAGTGTAACATTAAACTGTTTGAGTGATTTTAGAATCTGTGAGGCAGTGATACATTTATAAAGATTTTCTTTTTAATAGCTCCTTTATATTCGAATCTTATGGCTGGGTTCAGAAATAGGGGTAAGTTCAGGATCTGGTTTCTTTCTTTTGAAGTAAAAACAGTAAAATCCATAAAATCTTTAATGATCTTTTTTACCCACCACCATCAGACTCTACAACGAGTCTCTTCACAGTCGAGGCAGGCAGATCTAATGTTGCTGGACTGATTAGGGCTGTTTTTCCTTGATCGTAAACCACTTATTCACTGAAGTCACTTTATTTTCTAGACCCCAAATTTGCTGTCACATTTTGTTATTGTCATTATTATTATTGTTATTAATAATCTAGTGATAGTAATTGTAATAATGTTGATATTAGTGGTGATAATGGTAGTGGTAATTATAATGGTAATAATAAATGTGTATATTGATACTTTATTGATACAGTATACTGTTTTTACTCCATATTTGTATATAGCGGTGCACTTGTATATTCCCCCCTACTGTTTTTTTTTCTAAATGTGTAGAGTTCTGTGTAGAGTTCTGTGTTTTACTGCTGTAACAAAACAATTTCCATCGGGATTAATAAAGTTCTATCTTATCTATCTACTGTATATCATATTATTTTAATTTAACAATTCTCCAAAAGTGACAAGAGGGCGACATCACAGTATTTTTTTTTTAAAGTTAGCAAAATCATTCAGGAGTTAAGAACTAACGCGTTGTAACCCTAATTAAACACATAATAATAAATAATTTAAATAATTTTCCATAATTAAAAAATAACATATTACAGAAATAACAGCTGAAGTACAATTACAGGTGCTGAAACTTCAATGTACAACTGAACAGTGGCAAATATTTAAGAATGCAGTATGTAGTGTGGGACTGCAATCATTATACAACAGATAAATGGGTTTTACAGCTGACAGTAGTACACTGTAAAACATTTCAGCCTCAATAAGTTATGTGAACTCATTTCTTCTTTTCAACTCCAATTGTCATGACAAGTTTTGGATCAGTTGTCTTGACTACTTGTGAGTTTTTCTGAGTTGTCAATGTTCATTTAACTCATGTCTGTAAGTTATCAGTTAAAAAAAAGAAAAGGGGAAAGAGTGGGCGATTCCTATAGGTGGGACCATTTTTGAGTTAGACAGAACAATAATATTTTTTAAAACGTTAAAACCAAGGGAGCATGGGGCTAACCACATTTTTTCACAGACAGAAAGCCATTAATATTAATACTGATTAAAAACAACAACAACACACGTTATACGATAGTGGACTACATTTAGCGGCGGAGGGACACACCTGACTCTGGATTACAGTTTGAGGCAAATGAAGTGCGGATTGATACACCGGGTGGAGTTTGGCAAGTTGGAGCGTTTACTACGGAAAGCGCCCACGGGGGAAAGCAATGTTTATCAATGTTTAAAACCTGTGTGATAAAAAGTGAAATTGTGTGCGCCGACCGAACTCTTTAAATGTAACAGTATTGACTGTTAGCACGGATTTAATCGTTGTTTCGTCATGTTTGCCGAGGCCATGAATGCTTTACATTAGGTTAACAGTTAGCTACTACACCACTTGGGTCCATGGCAGATATTTTAAATGGTGGTTACGTTGTTTTGTGCTTTAATGCGTATAACGGAACGTTAACTGGGGCGAAATAAACTTTGGGTTGCCTTTGAACAAAATGTCTGCATGCGTGCTCGGGTAAGCTAATAGTGGTAAAGATTATGTTAACTAGCTAGCCGATTCGTTAGCCATCCAGTTTCAATGGTAAATTATTAGACTGTGCTGAGTGTTAAAGAATTTATAATTCTTTTTAAAGTTGTAATTGGGTTTAATTGAATTTTTTGAATAATCATTAGTTAAACAACTTTTTAACTTAACTTCTTGAGTTGTTACTGTTACACATCTGGGATACAAGATGATGTAGCAGATATATCCTGTGAAAACAGGAGAAATAAAGACACAGGAGAACAGTAGTTGTGCTTCGTTTAGTGTCTCTTCTGGAATCACCTGACATTCTCCTAACAGGAGTACAGTACATTTGTTATATGTAAATGAAATAAATATTTGTGTATAAACTAATCAAATGTTTTAAATAACTTGTTAAGTTGACAATTCTTGTCTGAGTTACATTTGTGACATACACACTGCATTCTGGCTTCAGTAAGAATTACTAAGAAATACTACAAAAATACAAATTCAATACACTCTCTTTAACAAATACGTCAATCTCTGACTGAGGTTTATGTGATATACACATCACATTTAGTGAGATGAAGAGACTAAAGACCACAAGCTTATAATTTACATGACAAATCAAATATGCCAGCTAAACAAACATTTAACTGATCATTTGTATAAACATGGGACAGAGTTCATGATTTGTTCTGAAACAAAAGTAGTGATCAGTACAAACGGGATCAGTACAAACGGGACATTATTTGAAGATGGGACTGTTAATGATTTCCTAAAAAAAATGCTACAGAAGTCATCATTTGTAAAAATAAATAAATACAAATTGTGTGATTTTGATCAAAATGCTACAAATATGCTCATTCATACAAAACTGTCAAGAACAATATTTACAAAAATATCAGAGATGTGATCGCGCTGACTTTCAAATATTGAAACTGATTGAGATGAACAGAAATAAATAATGTTACATGTTTAAATATGTCTGTGTTTCCTGCCATGGTAAATCATTGTTAATAATTATTGCAAGAAATAATTAACATGTGATCAGACAGACAGTCTCTTCACATATGAATATTTATTATTATTATTATTATTAATCATAATATTATCATTAAAGGTGAACCATGCAACTTTGTTATTCAGGAAGTTTGTATCCTACAAGTAGCCCTTTGGCTTACTCAGTACCCTTAAAGTAGCCCTCTGTTTCAAAAAGGTTGGTGACCCCTGATTTAATATGCCAATAGTTTATTTTTGAGGAATTTCTCATGTTCATCTACAGCTGAATGTTAATAAAAGTGCCTGTATAACATTTGGAACATGTACTTTGTCTCAGAAGTGTCTTTTTGTTATTACCTTATGGGATGAAAAAATATCGAGATATATATCGTATATCGCCGTTCAGCTAAAATATATCGAGATATTATTTTTGATCCATATCGCCCAGCCCTAATATTCAGACAGTTTAAAATAGCTTTATGCTCATAATTGTGGTGATTTATGAAGCCTTTTTTACTCCCAGCACACCAAAGATTTACACTTGTGAGCTAATTATTAGTCCTGTCATGAACTGGATTAGATTTGCTTGGTGCAGGACTGATGTTGAGAAAGTCAGATCTCTTATATCTTTATTTATATCAAGTTATTTATAGTTATTTAATTATTAATATCTGCAGTATTTTATCCTGATGTTCTTTGAATTCAAATTCTCACTTAGACGTGAAGTGAATTTAATGTTTTTATTACTGGGTGAAGAGTTTAATATTATTGTGGTATTAATGTAGTAATAATACTAAAAGTATTTCTAATTAATTTACTTATTTCTTTGTTTCTTATCAAAGCATAAACATGAAGAACTTTCATCACTGCTCAGAGTGTGGGAAGAGTTTTATTAAGCAGACTCATCTCAAACAACACCAGCGTATTCACACAGGAGAGAAACCATATCACTGCTTAGAGTGTGGGAAGAGTTTTACTTACAATCATGCTCTTAAAGTACACCAGCGTGTTCACACAGGAGAGAAACCATATTCCTGCTCAGACTGTGGAAAGAGTTTTATTCAAAGTAGTGACCTTAAGGTACACCAGCGTGTTCACACTGGAGAAAAGCCATATCACTGCTCAGAGTGTGGAAAGAGTTTTGCTCAACAGGGTAACTTTCAAAATCACCAGCGTATTCACACAGGAGAAAAGCCATATCACTGCTTAGAGTGTGGAAAGAGTTTTGCTCAACAGGGTACCCTTCAAAAACACCAGCGTATTTACACAGGAGAGAAACCGTATCACTGCTCGGAGTGTGGAAAAAATTTTGCTGAACATAGTACCCTTCAAAAACACCAGCGTATTCATACAGGAGAGAAACCGTATAACTGCACTCAGTGTGGAAAGAGTTTTACTCAAAGTAGTGACCTTAAAGTACACCAGCGTGTTCACACAGCAGAGAAACCGTATCACTGCTCAGAGTGTGGAAAGAGTTTTGCTCAACAGGGTAACCTTCAAAAACACCAGCGTATTCACACTGGAGAAAAGCCATATCACTGCTCAGAGTGTGGAAAGAGTTTTGCTCAACAGGGTAACCTTCAAAAACACCAGCGTATTCACACTGGAGAAAAGCCATATCACTGCTCAGAGTGTGGAAAGAGTTTTGCTCAACAGGTTAACCTAAAAAAACACCAGCGTATTCACACAGGAGAGAAACCGTATCACTGCTCAGAGTGTAAAAAGTATTTTGCTGATGAAAGTAATCTTAAACGACATCAACAAACTCACATAGAAAAACTACATCACTGTTAAAAGTGTGGAAGGTATTTTTGTGCATTATTCTCTCTAACAACACCAGCACATTCACACAGGAGGTAAAACTGTATGGTTTTCTTTTTCTAGAACTGTTCTACTTCAGTTACTGAATATGTACATCATGGTGTGAGTATAATTATTAATCATTAAATGTAATGTGGTGTAATGTACCAACCTCAGATCTGAATCTGTTTTTGTTCATTATTCAAGTTTAATCTACTTTAATAAACACAGAACAACTTTTACTTTCAAGTGGAAGAATTTTACCCTGGTCTTTATGGTGTTTGCTAAGTTTTCATAAATGAATAGTCTCTTACTTTAACACTTCTAGATCTACACTCCAAAATTCTAGTCTTTAGATGATTTCCACTTAGCAAATAATGAACCGTCCTCAACCAGAATGTACATGAGAAGGTGTGAATGGAGGGCTGTGGACTGAACAGTGTTGCATTGTTCTATCATCATGAGTCTTTGTTCTTTGTGTTTATCTATAGACCAGATTAGTGGTAGCTAAACTCCTTTGTAAAAAGAAATTCTCATATTTACATTTAATTATCCCACCATCTTCTAGTGCATAAAACCCAGTTCATATAAATCCTAATACAGACCGCACTGACATGTTTTACAATTACATTTAAAAATAAATAAATACTATTGTGGTAGTTCAGTTGTTTTCTTATCATGGAGGTGACCAAGTGTTTCTTTATTGATGAATAAATGTATTTGTTAAACTGTAAATTCCATCCGAGTCTAAACTCACGGTCCATGTACTTGTATGTAGGCTTGAGCTGGATTGACAATAGAAGATAGATGTAAAGGACTGGGTGGGTAATAATTCAAAATAGTTCTTCATGTAACCTGAAATTCTATTCATAAATCATAACAGAATGAAAACTAAATCATTAATAATGAAGATTAGAGAGAAGAGGAAAGAACAGAAAAGAGTAGAAGTAAAATTCAGACCTTTTATTATTTAAAGTGTTACTATTAAATGTTGTTTTATGAGATCTAAAACGATTATAAAAAAATTACTAAGGTTTAGATGCCCACTAAAAGTTTAAGCATACCGTAAACATGGATGCTGCTTTTTCTTCATCAAAGCAACACAATGAGACAAAGATCAGCTCATACTTTCATTCTTACTACAGTAAAACAGTATGATATTAACAGAGAGTTTATGGCTCTTCTGTCCCAAGTGTTTTTGTAAGGTGTTGTAGACCTGCAATGTCGACTGTTTTTGGTATACAGGATAGAAAAGGCAGAATGCAGGTGAAAAGGTGTTATTTGGCAACCCAGTACTGTGTAAATATTGGATAGAACACATGATGGGTTATTTATCAGTCGTGCAGGGTGACATACACACCGACTTTAAAGACTCCTGATTACAAGAGATCCAGTTGTGTAGTGTGAACTTGGCATTAGTCTCCAGATTGGAACCAGTTTGAAAAAAGCGGACGAGATCTTGTGACCTTGTTGAAATAAACAATCTTTGTGATGTCGCCCTGTTGTGGCCTTTTTATAGAATTATAATAAAATAATATGAGTTGAGAGACGTGAGTTAATGAAGTTTTAGGGTAACGATCTCAGGCTGCGATCTCTGAGTGAGCTGACAGTAGGTCTGTATCTTCACTGCTGAGTTCAATGTTCTGTAACATGTCAGGAAACGTTGTGCCTTCTTTCACCTCATATTACTGACATCATACACAAAATGATGAAGAAATGTGAAAATAAACATCCATAAACCTTCATATATTCAGTGAGTTTATTTATTTTTTATTTAATGTTATAAGATTTTAAGGCTTGTTGATCCTGGTCATCCATGTTCTACACTTCTCATACAGCTGTGTGGATCAACAAGGGCGGCACCTCAGTGGAGTTCCTCTAACCAGTCACACACAGATACCCAAAATGCATCGTTCTGGTAAAAAGAAAGAGAAAGAGGATGGGTTAGAGAGAAACAGCTGCAACAATCTCTGAAATGTGAAATTGAGATGTAACGTGTCCTGATTGGATGGCGCCACCATCGTCCCTCCTAGTCGCACCGATGACGTCTCCTGCTAAATAAAACAAGAAGAGGTGTAAGAACATTCCAGAAGCTGTAGTGTTTGGACAGATGAGCATGTAGAGCAGCGTTTATCAGGTAAAATACACTGATTGTGGAAATGTTACCTGGATTTCTTACACGTCCGCTCAGCTACACACTGGACTACTGCGCTGCTTATGTTACAGCTCAAACAATTTACACACACACACACGTATGTATATAAATATAATGATTGTCAGACTGAGCTCCTGTGTGCCACGCCCCCCTCTATGTCTCCTGCCATGACTCTCTCCTGATTGGTCCCCCCGGGTTAATCAGCCCCAGATGCTCCTAATTCTGGAACATTTAAAAGGAGAGCTGGGGGGCAGGTTGGAGGCAGGTTGGAGGTTATTTTGAACTTTTGTATGAACTTGGACTTGTTTGCTTTGGACATTTTGCATGTTGGTCTGTTTGGTTTGTTTTTGGCTGGTTCATTGTTCAGGTTAGCCTTGGAATTCGCTAGTTTGTATTTGTACTTGTAAACCCTAGTTTGTATTTGCCCTTACACTCATGTGTATTTGCGTTAGCTTGTTTAGCTGTGTTTAGTCTCTGTTTAGCCTTGTTAGTGTAGCCTAGTTTAGCTTTGTCTTGTTTAGCTTAGTTAGCCTTGCTTAGCTTGTTAGTCTAGTTTAGAATGTTTAGTTTTGTTTAGTTAGTTTTAGTAGTCTTGTTTGCTTGGTTTGTCCTGTCCTTTGTCATTAATAAATATTATTTGTTGTGTTCATCTCTGCGTGTGTGTCCGCCCTCTTCCACTACACATGGGATATTTTATTATTTTATTCTGATAAACTGTTTTGCTTTAGGGTCGAGTGGCAAATAAAGACTGAACACTCAACATCTATAAAACAATAATTTACAAATAAAGCAGTATTTAATCCAGAAATTATTTTAAATCACTTATTTCATCAGTTTTTATTGCGAACATAATGCAAATGTCTATCTTTAATGAGAATGTATTGTAGCATCAGACTAACAGTTTTGTCTGTTTGTGTTTTTAATAATAATAATAATAATAAGTTACACTTATATAGCGCCTTTCACAAAAACCCAAGGTCGCTTTACAAACAAAAATAACAAAAATAACAATCACACCAAAATAGCAAGGGAGGAAGGGGAAAAGTGAAGAGAAAAGAGATGGGTTTTTAGTAAAGTTTTAAATTTGGATAGAGAAGAAGTAGACCGTAACGAGGATGGAAGAGAGTTCCAAAGCGCAGGGGCAGCAACACTGAAAGATCGGCCACCCATGGTGCTCAGTCTGAACCTGGGGACCACTAGGAGACCGGCATCTGATGACCTTAGGTTACGGGACGGATTGTAAAATTTTAGGAGGTCTGAAAGATAACGGGGACCCAACCCATGGATTGCCTTATAGGTGAGAAGTATAATTTTGTACTGTATGCGCATGGTAATGGGCAGCCAGTGAAGCTGCTCCAGAACTGGGGTGATATGATCAAACTTCTTTGTATGGGTTAAGATCCGTGCAGCAGAATTTAGGACTATTTGCAAGGGGCGTATAGATTTAGAGGGAAGCCCATGGAGCAATGAATTGCAATAGTCCAGCCGAGAAGTCACAAAGGCATGGACCAGCGTCTCAGCTGCCGCAGAGGACAGTAGAGGGCGGATACGCGCGATGTTGCGGAGATGGAAGAATGCAGACCTGGATAGAGATTTTATGTGCGGTTCAAAACACAGAAGGGGATCGAACAGAACACCGAGATTGCGGACAGTGTCTGAGGGTGAGATTTTGATGTCATTGATAGAAAGAACAGAGTTAGAGAGAGAGTGGACGGTGGACTTTGTACCAGTAATTAGAAACTCTGTTTTCTGAGCATTCAGTAAAAGAAAATTTGCCCGAAGCCAGGAGTTTAGTTCATTAAGACACCTAGTTAGGTGAGCGGGAGGAAAAGGATCTGTCGGTTTGAAACTAAGATAAACCTGAGTGTCGTCAGCGTAACAATGAAAATTTAACTTGTACCTGCGAAAAATGATGCCGAGTGGGAGGATATAGATAATAAAGAGAAGGGAACCAAGGACGGACCCCTGAGGAACACCTTGCTTGATGGACACTGTATCCGATACATAATTCCTGATTGCGATAAACTGATGCCTGTCTGTCAGATACGACTTAAACCAGGATAGTACAGTCCCTGAGAGACCAATCTCAGTGAGCCGAGTTAGAAGAAGGCTATGGTTGACTGTATCAAAGGCAGCAGTAAGGTCCAGGAGCAATAAAATGGACACACAACCGGAATCAGCAGATGAAAGGAGGTCATTTAGGACACACAGAAGAGCAGTCTCTGTGCTGTGGTGAGAACGAAAGCCAGATTGAAATTTTTCGAAGAGTTCATTAGAGTTCATAAAGTCAAGAAGCTGGGAAGCCACGACTTTTTCAAGGACTTTGGAAATGAAGGGAAGGTTTGAAATAGGCCTAAAATTACTCAGAACTGACCTGTCCAGGTCAGGTTTCTTAATGATCGGAGTAACAGCAGCAGTTTTTAATGGAACAGGAACATAACCAGAGGAGAGTGAAAGATTCACTAGGTGACCGATAGGTTCTGATAGGACAGAGACACAGCATTGAAGAAGATGGGTGGGGACTGGGTCAAGTCGAGAGGATGAGGACTTCGAGCTTGTTATGATTTTGACAATATTGGCTGAATCAGTCAGAGAGAAGGTTGAGAGTGAAAATGATGGGGAAAAAGAGGAAGAGAGGGACCAGTGGTGGTCAACAGGAGAGTTGAGCAATTCCTGATAAATGGTTGACACCTTGTTATCGAAAAAACTCAGGAAGGCATTACATAACTCAGTTGAGGCAGCCAGTAATCCAGCCGGAGGGCGTAGGAGCCTGTTCACAGCTGAAAACAAAAGCTTATAATCCTGTCCGGCTTTCCTAAGTACATCTGCATAAAATGATGAACGAGCATCATTCAATGCAGACTTGTATTTTGACAGATGATCAGTATATGCTAAAAAGTGAACCTGCAGCCCAGATTTCTTATAGAGACGTTCAAGACGTCTACCAACAGTTTTCATAATACGGAGCGCAGGCGTAAACCAGGGATACCTATGGGTAGCGGGCACAGACATAGTTTTTACTGGTGCCAAGGAGTCAAGGCAAGCACAGAGAGTCTGGTTGTAAAATAAAACTGCATCATCAACAGATTCCATAGAGCTAATCCAAGCAAGGTTGAAAGCCTCCAGAGAAGCAGACAGAGAAAGAGTGTCAACAGCTTTTACGTTACGATAAGAGACTACAGTTTTGAGCCGAGATTTGGGAGCAGGTAGAGAAAAAGAGGTGTTGATTAGTAAATGATCGGAAACACCTATGCAATGTCCAGTCAAATTATTGATAATCCCACATGTAGAACAAATTATGTCTAAAATATGTCCCTTCTTGTGAGTCGGGAAGTCAACGTGTTGTATTAGATCAAAACAGCTCAAAAGTGACAGAAATTCCGAGGCAGTAGAGGATCCAGAGTCAAGGTGAATATTGAAGTCGCCAAGAACAATAAACAAGGCAGAAAGTGAACTGACTGAAGCCAAAACCTCTCCAAATTCCAACAGAAACTCAGGTATAGAGCCCTTGGGGGGACGATAAACCAGCACAAAGATAGATGGGCTGCATCCGTGTGCCTTGAGAACCATGAGCTCGAAGGAGGAGACCTCCTGTATATTACACATACACAGTTCAATTCCTTCACTGAAAAGTACTGCAAGACCCCCGCCCCTGCCAGTTTTCCTAGGCGAGGCTAGGTATTTAAAGTTAGGGGGAATGGCAGCATTCAGGTGAAAAAACTCACCAGGTACTTGCCAGGTTTCAGTTAGAAAAAATAGGTCCAAGTGGTATTGTCCAATGAGGTCATTTACCAGTGCAGCTTTGTCAGTGAGTGAGCGACAGTTCAGCAGAGCCAGATTAAACAGACGATGTGATGATGTGGATGTAGTGGACTGATGCACAGTGGTAGAGCAGGGAACCTCCCGTAGAACACTGTGGTTTACTCCATGGTGCGAGCTTCCAAAGCATCTCCTAAACCCACGATCAGTAATCCTTACAGCAGGGTAACTAACACAGGGCACAGGGGGTAGAGGATGAGATCGGTGTTTACGACCGCGATGTATGTAGCGCGGTCGCCTAGTGATGCCAATAGAACGGCATAGACTATACACTGAAGCATCAAGCCGGTGGAATGAGCGTAGACATCGGAGATCCGTAGTAGTGTAGGTGTATTTGGGGTTAGAGCATTGAGTGCCAACTACCCCATCCATCACAGAGCCAAATTCAAAAATGTAGACCAAAAGTAGAAACTCCGACAACCCGCATAGCCGCCGGCTCGTCATTACAACACCGTGACGCAAAGTTGCAAGCACAACGTTAGCCAAAACAGAGCCGAACCCAACCAGACAAACAATCAGCAACACTCGAAACTGATGGAAGCTGATAGCCAACAACAAAAGAATGAAAAGACATTCACTCACCTTGCCGAAGCTACAGGGCCGATTCATGTAAGCGGGCTCGCAGCCAAACAGTAGCAGCCGGTATTAGAAAGAAAAGTTAGTAGCGCAAGTATGATACGCATAGTAAAATAACGAGCAAGACGGCAGCAGCGGTCCGAAAAACAGGAGAATCTCAGTCCATAATATCCAGCGAGATGAAAGAAATCAGGAAAAGAAAAATAGAGAAAAGATCACGGCGAGAAGCGGCAGCAAAACAAAGCGCACAGCGTAACTCTCAACCGGAAGTAATCCAGACACGCTCTTAAACAAAGTTTCTAACAAACATTTAAGTAACATATTCCTCCAAAATGCATCTAATAAATCAACACACTTTTACACACTGTAAGCCCGGATAAGTTCAATCTACTTAAAAAAATTTGAGGAAACCGGTTGCCTTAAAAAAGTTAAGTAATGCATAATGAAAACTTGAGTTAGCATAACTTAAAACATTAAGTTATTATACCTAAAAGGCAAGTTGATTAAACTTTCTTTTTTTTTGTTATACCAACTGCTTTTCCCAATAATTCTACTTATTATCTTGAGCTCAATGGAAAAAACTATTGATTTCTTCTTAGTTTTCATGTTAATTACATTTTAAATATGAATTACAAATGTTTATAGAGAAACAGACACAATTATAAAATTATTTTTCTTTATTTAACTTCAGAAGTATTTACTTAAAATACATGTCAAGAAAACATCTTTAAAACTGTACAAACTGTATATAAAGTTCTGATGAAACACAAACAGCTCCTCACAGTAACCATGAACCTGTAAAACAACAAAAAGAAACAAGAAACAGAAGTATTAAAATCAACATTAATAGCATTAATTTAAGGATTAAAATATTGATTATTTATTTAGTGTCAACATTAAGATCAATTATTTTAACCAAAATTGTTAAGTACAACACTTACCAAAATTAGACGGAAGATGAAAAAGCCCCATCAGACTGGTGTATATGTGTTACGACGAATCTTTTGGTCATGAGGCCCTGAAGAAGCAGTCGGATAATCCAGAAAGTACTCTTCAAAACACTTTATTAAGCATAAGAAATGATCTGTGAAAATATGTCAGAGCTAAGCCGATCGGCGCTCCTTTCTCCTGCAATCCAGCTGATTGCCAGCCAAAAGAGTGCCTGTGTCTGAGCGCGCCGGTTTTTTAAACTAAGCTAGGCTCCTCCTCCTTTACTGCTGGTGGAGCCAATGAAGTGTGCTAAAAAACCCAGGGCTCCGCCTCCCCCCCCCTCGGCAGGAGTCAGGAAGGGAGCATGGCCGGTGCCATTTTGAACAAAGGGGACACGTGGGTGAATGCTGGAAAACTTCCCATATTAAATTTACGTTTAATAATGTTGTTATGTTCCAAAAATCCTAACACATCCCCCCTTGAAAGCATCTTAATGCTTTCACATTAACTTTTAACTTTAGGTTAGGTGTTTCTAGATTCCAGGAGAAAAGGATAGCTGTCAGCAACCCCCCAATGTAACCCCTTCTGACTTACATGGCCACTGGGCTGAATTTTTACAATAAAAGGTATCTAAAAATAAAAAGGTTACCAGTTAAACTAAAGGAACCGTACCTATCGCAACAGCTCCTAACCCTAAAACAAACAAACAAACAAACAAAAATAAAAAAATAGAATAGGAAAACAAAATAAAGCAATTAAAAAAAATTAGGAAATCAAAAACGAGAAAAAATAAAAACAATGGGTGCGTAGCTTCTACAGGAAGTCCGTTCAGGTTGTCCTCCACCGGACGGAGCTGCAGATATTCAGAAGGGGCCCATAGCTCCTGTTTCTCTGCATGGCTCCTACTGTCCCATGGATTCTACCCTGTCGGTCTTACCTGTTTCCGCAGCGGCACAAACATTTAAACGATGAAACACAGAGAATATCTTTTCTAAAAATAGCAGAGTACCAAACATATACACATCATACACAATCCTGAGCTAACCCCTTGCGTTTTGTAGCTAAACTATGTGTGTTGTACTTAACTAGTGTTTTCTGCGTGTCTGCGAACTATATGCTTATGTTTTTCCCTCCTAGTCTAACCAAATCCTTTCTCTTCTTCTTGTTCCGGTGGCTCCTCTGGACTCTTCTTCCACATGGTTGGTTTCGCTGGGCGTTTCTGCTGTGATTTGTTCCCTGTTGGCTGGTCCAGTTGGTGTCACTTCTGTCCCTCGGAGTGGGTCTTCCAATTCCCATGAAGTCTGCCTCTGCCAGTCCTTCCACGTCTCCTTCCTTCCTCTCGGTGTATGATCGGTAGTGCTGGTCCTCTCTCCTCATTTTCTCTGGACGGTTTTACCTTTAATTAAGCAGAGTTAGTAGCACTTATGCCGCTCGAAGTGGGTCTTCCGGCCCACTTTCAAGGGTATCCTCCACCTCATCATCTATATGATATTTAGACAAATCAGCCAACACCATCTGGATAACTGGAGGATCCTGCCCCCCTCTGCTTCCTCTACTCACTACTTCTACCACAAATTTTTTTATTAATACCCTGATACACGGGACACCACAACAACAACACACCACCAAAATTGCCAATCCCACACATACTGACATCACCAAACTCGTAATAACTCCCTTCCATGGTCCAAACATCTCTTCTAGCCACTTGACCCATTCATTGTCTATCCCTGAATTTTCCTTCCATTCTCGTGACAAAGCCCTCAATCCTTCCAAAGCTCGTGTCACACTACCACCAGGTGCAGTATTATTAGGGATGAAGGTGCAACATGATGAACCCACAATCTGGCAAACTCCATCTTTTTCTGCTAACAACATGTCTAATGCCATTCTATTCTGTATGGTCATAAGTGAAGTCTGGTCTAGCTGGTCTCTCAGTCCCTCAATGGCCTGAACACTGAAATTAACAAATCTCTGCTGATTGTAATAGAGATAGTTTATCCAGTCTACATTCTTATTGATAGTTACCCACCAAAAGAGTGCACTTTCAAACCCTGCAGCAATCTGGTTCCTAGCCTTAAATTCATCTGGGACCCCCCTTGGGACCCCTATACCATCGATCCCCATGGTCTTGTCGAAGGATCCGCCAGGTTTGACCTCTCGGGTGTCTCTTCGATGGCTGTGGCGATTGGTCAGGACGTCCGCGGCTTCCTCCACTCCGTGCTGCTTGTAAATTCTGAAAGGCATAATCAGAAAGACCAACGCACACTCCCCAGACCAATTCCCATGTAACCTTCGCCGGATTCTCACATCTCCACACAATCATACTAAATCCGCCCTCCTGAATTTTTGTGCGTTCAGCTGGCTGCCTGTATAATTCCCATCACTATCCAGGATAATGGTTACCTTACACCATCCTTCTGAAAAAATGTCCCCTGTTTATCGGTAAAGGGTCCTTCAGGGACAGGAAACCGTCCTGCAGTCACTCTATACTCTGGTTTATTTACTGCTTTCAACAGCTTTCAACAGTAAAATCTGTGTTGCATGCTTGATGGGTGTCCCTTGTACAGTCACTAGTCCTCTCCTTATCCACTGCGGCCCATCTAGATGCAACGCAGAATGGGCATAAGCTGAGTCTGTGTAGATGTTAACTGTTTGATCAGCAGCTTTCTCCAATGCTTTGGTGATTGCTACTAACTCAGCCAATTGGGCAGACGCTGGTTGTTCAATGATTCCTGAGTCCACAGGGATGAAACCCTCTTTAGTCTGCTTGACTACTGCATATGAGGCTACAAGTCCCTTGTCCCCTTTGTAACAGCATCCGTCACAGAATAGAGTCAAGTCAGGGTCCTCTAAAGGAGTGTCTTCCAAATCTTCCCTACACTTCAACAGTTTTTGTGTAATTTGCTCACAGCAATGTGGTTCTTCATCAGGGTCAGAATTCAGACCTTCAGTCATGTTCACCATTTTCCCTGTAGTGTATGAGATATGAGGTTGAGTGAGAATACTATTGATTCTGTCTTTTCTCGCTCTTGACAGGGTAAAGGCTGTGGAAATCAAAAATGCAGTTACACCATGACTTGTATTGACAATAAGAGGATGACATGACCAAATGTGCTGTTTTGGTCATTGCTGTGGACACAACCTGGTTGACCTGTTACCACAGGGTCCAATCTTGAGCTATGGTACAAGAGTACAGCTCTCCACTCCCCCCTTTTCTGAAAAAGAACTGCATTTATAATGCCATTCTTTTCAGAAACATCCAAATAGAAAGGGTCAGAGTATTTCGGTTGTTGTAGGTCACTGGCTAAGGTCAGTTGCTGTTTTAATTCAATAAAAGCAACCTCAAGGGGCTTGGCCCACTCTACTTAGGTTGTTAGGTTTCTTTGACCTAACCTGGTAATTTCAGCCCTCAAAGGTGCAACCAAGCCTGAGTAATTAGGGATGTAGTTCCTGGAATAACCTGTCAAGCCAAGAAAAGACAGAAGGTGACTCACGGTAGTTGGCTTCGGGTGATTCAGGATGCAACCTCTGGTGTCAGCAGTCAGGGAGTGACCCTTGCTGGAAACCCTCCGTCCTAGAAATGTCACGACAGGTCGGCATATCTGCAGTTTGGCTTTGTTGACTTTGTATCCTAAGTTCGCCAGATGAGTAAGAATGGTAACAGTATCCTGTAACCAGAGCTCTTCAGAAGTACAAGCAAACTCAGCCCTTGAAGTTTCTAGCTGATTTGATAACCGTCTCAAGTCCCTCTCATATCTGCCAAAAGCTTCATTTTTACTCAACTTTCCTTTCCTTTCATTCCACATCCAGATCCTCACCAGTAATACACCTTCTCTACTGTTACTGGCCCTAATTTTAGGCCTAACAACCCTACCTTGCATTTTACCTTGTTTTCTTCCCCTACTTGCTCTCCTCCAGCTGCTATCTTCACTTCCAATATCTTCCTCCTCTTCTTCTTCTGATTTACATTTACATTTTCAGCATTTAACAGACGCTTTTATCCATAGCGACTTACACAATGAGCGGAACACGATGAGCAATTGAGGGTTAAGGGCCTTGCTCAGGGACCCAACAGTGGCAACTTGGTGGTGGCGGGGCCTGAACTGGCAACCTTCTGCTTACTAGTTCAGTACCTTAACCACCAAGCCATCACTGGCCCCGATCTTCTTCTGATTCCTCCCTCCCAGATTCTAGTTCCTGTTCTCTTGGAGGAATATACTCAGCCCTCTCTACTTTATCAGTCAACATCTTTACTTGATCTGTTAACACATTGGACAATTGCTGTACCTGTTCTTGTACTTTCATTTGAAAATCAAACTGTTGCCTTCTAAGCTGCTCATATTCTTCTGATTTAGCATGTAAAACCCCACTTAGCACCTTTACTACAATGGAGGCCTTAAACTTTTGGATCACGTAGACATGTGTTCCTAACTTCACAACCCCCACACTAGGGCTGGACGATATGGCCAAAACCCATATCAAGACACAACTCCCAACCTCGGTCGACACGACACAATTCCGATACCGACATGAACAATACAAATCCCAGAAAAACTGCCAAAAAAACACCAACATTGAAAGGCCTCACATGCAAACCTCTGAACCCTGCGACAGTCCATGAAATCTCACCCTTTACAACCACACAATATTTTAGAAACAATAACGATATATTAGCTTTTACCTTTTACTTGTATTCAGCATTTGTATACAGAGAATAACACGACATCACTCTCAAACAAACACAAGCTTTGACAATATATAATCTAATATATTAACATATGTCTTAATCAGAGGTGGAAAGAGTACCAAAAAAAACTGTATCCAAGTAAAAGTACTATTACTCCAATGAATCCTTACTTAATTACGAGTAAAGTTACTACTCTAAAAATCTACTCAAGTAAAAAGTAGAAAGTAACATTTAAAATGTACTCACCGAGTAAACAGCAGGGGGAGGTCTCTTCGGTGTAACAGGAGTGGATATAAATCTCACAATAGTTGTTTTTAATTCAAATGTAATAGAAGAAACATGTTGATACAACATGTAAAACAGTTAGGGATGTGTAATGTGTCATTTCAAATGACATAAAACTTTTTCAAACTACATAACCCCCAGTGATGTGCCGCAAAACGACTCGAATCTATGAAACGGCTCTTTAAACCGAAACAAAGGAACCGACTCTTCCGGGAGTCGCTATGTAAATATACGGCTCTTTAAAAGGAACCGAGACAAAAGACTCGACTCCCCGTCGCAAAATTCACTGCAGCAGTTTCCCAGCCGCGATTTCTTTACCGTTTTTATATTGCTCAGTAACAGATGTTATTTAAAATGTAGCAATTACTAATAGAAAACATACTTAAGTAAAAGTAAAATTACAGTCTGTGTAATGTGCTTTAAAAACTACTCTGTTACAGTAGCCAGTGTAATCAGAGCGGTAACACTGAGCACTGGCTTCGTGTATGTGGCGTACGTCATCATGCACTGATGTATGACGCTACCCACATTAAAACACACTTAATAAGGTACCATAACAAATACTTCATCTTAACTCAGTTATCTTAAGATTATAAAATTAAATTAAATTATAAAATTATCTGCAACAACTTACACACCCCAGGCATACGAACACAAAATAGCCGATGGACAAGAGATACAACCACGCTGCGCTCCCAGAGCCAAAATGGCGCCGGCGGACAAAAGATAACCACGCTGCGCTCCCAGAGCCAAAATGGCGCCGGCGGACAAAAGATAACCACGCTGCGCTCCCAGAGCCAAAATGGCGCCGACGAACAAAAGAAACCACGTTGCGCATCCAGAGCCAAAATGGCACAAAGCACACACAGACCAAAATGACACAAAGCACACACACAACAAACAGACAAACAGACAAACATACACAGAGACTTACTGACAAACAAAACTCCTAATGTACTATTTTTGAACCGAATTTAGAATTTAGGGTAATCTAATTAACCGAACTCTGTTCCCAGAACAGTCAAGTCCGAATTTTAGGACAATCTTATTCATAGAATCCCGTTCTTGGAACTGTCAGACTCTTAAGATTTCCACGCTCGAATCATAGAATCCCGTTCTTGGAACTGCCAGGCTCTTAGATTTCCAACGCTCGCTTATTCATAGAATCCCGTTCTTGGAACTGCCAGACTCTTAGATTTCCAACGATAGAATCCCGTTCTTGGAACTGCCAGACTCTTAGATTTCCAACGATAGAATCATAGAATCCCGTTCTTGGAACTGCCAGACTCTAAGATTTCCAACGCTCGAATTATTTTAGATCTATAGAATTAACCCAGTCCCAGACTCGTTAAAACTTAGATCATTCGAATCACGCGCCCCTGCTTTTGAAACAGACAGACACGTTTCGTTCCAATGGTGTTCCGGGTGGAGCCCTGCCGAACACAATGGCGCCCTTTACCATTTATTTTGACCGGTCTGGTTCGAACTCAGCAATCAGGAAACACACACTTTAGCTCCAGCATATATTCACAGTTTTAAACTATCCAATGAAACTTTAGTAATTTAATTGGACACTTACGGATTCTGAGATTCAATTTCACACTCAATACGCTAAATAATAAATGCAGCTAATATATACAGAGAACATCTGTTTACCTTGTAGGCGCGCCTTGTACTGAGTACAAAAGATTATCAGAATTCCAGGTCCTAGCTTAGTCAGCTGAATCAATTTGATGCTATTTCCGGCCTCTTGAACCGTCCTCTGCTACCATTTGTTACGACGAATCTTTTGGTCATGAGGCCCTGAAGAAGCAGTCGGATAATCCAGAAAGTACTCTTCAGAACACTTTATTAAGCATAAGAAATGATCTGTGAAAATATGTCAGAGCTAAGCCGATCGGCGCTCCTTTCTCCTGCAATCCAGATGATTGCCAGCCAAAAGAGTGCCTGTGTCTGAGCGCGCCGGTTTTTTAAACTAAGCTAGGCTCCTCCTCCTTTACTGCTGGTGGAGCCAATGAAGTGTGCTAAAAAACCCAGGGCTCCGCCTCCCCCCCCCTCGGCAGGAGTCAGGAAGGGAGCATGGCCGGCGCCATTTTGAACAAAGGGGACACGTGGGTGAATGCCGGAAAACTTCCCATATTAAATTTACGTTTAATAATGTTGTTATGTTCCAAAAATCCTAACATATGCTACTCAAAAATAGCATAATTGTTAGGGTGCCTGCGGTAGCTGGCGAACTTACCCCGGGTTCCCGGCGAAGCAGGCGTTACAGACCCAAACCCAGCAAGGCCTCAAGTAGGAGGGCGGCTAATTAGGGCGATTGCCTGCAGCTGCGCCTGGCCTATTTAATCCGTCAGTGTGCAGCAGCGGGGGTCGCACCTTTTGTTTGTGTTGGCCTGTGCAGCCCGGCGGCGAGAACGTTTTCTCGTCCCCATTTTTCAGGGAAAGACGGTAGCCCGGACGGTGTTTTAGACCGTTCGGGATTGTAAGCGCTGTGCTGAGGTATATCCGTTGATTTCCTTCAACCTAGGGAAAGTGGTGCGATTTCTCTCAGCCCTCGCGCTGTCTGTTGAGTTATAGCTTTGTGCTATCTCCCCTGTTGCTAATTGCAGGATTTCAGCGTCTGGTGCCACGCCGCGTCCAGACGCTTATCTTCAGCTTGTGCCTAACGGTTTTCTATCTTCCAGTTGGCGAGACGTTAGTGCGAACGCCCAGCACCGGAGCGACCGGGGTTCGCGCCTCGCATTTATTCAGTATTTTGCCTTTTCTATTTTCAGTCCCCCAGCGCCTTTTTAGCGCTTTTGGCAGGGCTGTTATCAACCTCCAGTTGGCGAGATGTTAGCGCGAACGCCCAGCACCGGAGCGACCGGGGTTCGCGCCTCGCATTAATTCAGTATTTTGCCTTTTCTATTTTCAGTCCCCCAGCGCCTTTTTAGCGCTTTTGGCAGGGCTGTTGTCAACCTCCAGTTGGCGAGACGTTAGTGTGAGCGCCCAGCACCGGAGCGACCGGGGTTCGCAATTCGCATTTATTCATTATTTTGCCTTTTCTATTTTCAGTTCCCCAGCGCCTTTTTAGCGCTTTTGGCAGGGCTGTTATCCACCTCCAGTTGGTGAGACGTTAGCGCGAACGCCCAGCACCGGAGCGACCGGGGTTCGCGCCTCGCATTCGTTCATTATTTTGCCTTTTCTATTTTCAGTTGCCTGCGAAGCCTGCGGCGCAATCGGGGTTCTCCCGATTGCTTTTTTGTTCTGGTTTTTGTCTTTTGCTTTCTTTACTTTATTCAAATATAAATAAAGTTTATTTTTGTTAAGAATCTGCATCTTGGGTCCTTTCTGCCTCATAACAGAAAGGTGCGACCAGTAATATGGACCCCGCAGATTCCTCCCCGGTAACTGACATCCTGCGCCACCAGGGGGTGGCTTTTGGCCGGCATGAGCTAGCGCTCACAGAGCTGGCACAGCGGGTAAGTGATCTTACCCTGCGTGTGCCGGCTGCTGAGGCCGGTCCAAGCCATCATGGCCATCTTCCTGGTCCCCCCGGAAATTCCTTAGGAGGCGAGACTCCTATTCCGCCTCCCGAGCGATTTTCGGGAGAGGCCAAAAAGTGCCGTGGGTTCCTCCTACAGTGCTCTTTGGTCTTCGAGTTACAGCCGTCACGCTTCCCCACAGAACGCTCCAAAGTGGCCTTTATCATCTCCCTTTTAACCGGCCGAGCCTTGGAGTGGGCCACCGCGCTCTGGGAGCAGAACGCTCCCGAGTGTTTTTCTGAGGGTGCATTTAGAGGTGCCCTCAAAGACACCTTTTTTCACCCCTCCGGAGGGCGGGAAGCGGGACCTAGGCTACTCGAACTTGCACAGGGGCGCCGTTCGGTGGCGGATTACGTAATCGAATTTCGCACCCTAGCCGCTGAATGCGGTTGGGGCGAGGGGGCGTTAACCGCCATCTTTCACCGGGGCCTTGGGGAGAACATCAAGGACGAGTTGGCCACTCGTGACCTCCCCACCACACTTAGCGCCTTTTACTTGTTGGCCACCTCCATCGACACTCGCCTCCGCCAACGAACGCGGGAGCGAAGTGTTCGACCCCCTTTTTCCCGGCCTCAGGGTTCGTCCAGACCGGTGTCTCCTGATCCTGAACCCATGCAGCTGGGTTCCACTCGAGCGACCGTACCTCCGTCTTCGAGTTCTCCTCCTCGTTCTCGGAGGCGGTTAAACGAGTAGGCCACTCTCGATTCGGGGAGTTGGGAGTGAGCCATGTAAACATCCCTCGCCATGGTTTGTTCTTACAGGCCCAGCTGCGTTGGGGTTCAGGGGACACCAACCTAAAGGTCTGTGTGGACTCTGGGGCCGTAGAAAATTTTATTGACACCAACTTGGTACGCGGCTTGGGGATCGAGGTTCAACCACTACCGACCCCCATCTCGGTTTATGCCGTTGATGGTAGGGCGGTTAGGGGTAGCCCCATCACGCACCAGACCCAACCTCTAACGTTGCGTCTAGGCAGCCACGAGGAACACATTACCTTCATGGTGACTTGTGTTCCTCACCTCCAGGTGGTGTTGGGCTACTCCTGGTTGACCAAGCACAACCCTCAGATCGACTGGGCCACCGGTTCGATCTTCATCTGGGGAACACGGTGCAGGGATTCTTGCCTCCTTCAGGCTGGCACGACTCCCGCACCGTTGGACCCTAAGATGGAGCTCCCGGACCTGGCCCAGGTACCAGCCGTGTACCATGACCTGCAAGAGGTTTTTAGCAAGTCCAGGGCGCAGGACTTGCCCCCCCATAGACCGTTCGACTGCGCCATCAACTTGTTGCTAGGCACTTCTCCTCCTAGGGGGCGCCTTTTCTCACTCTCCGGTCCGGAGAAGGTCGCTATGAAGGAGTATGTGCGTGAGGCACTTAAACAGGGGTTCATCCGTCCTTCTTCCTCCCCGGCCGGGGCGGGGTTCTTCTTTGTAGCGAAGAAGGATGGCGGTTTGCGCCCCTGTGTCGACTATCGCGGTCTTAACGCCATTACGATCAAGGATCGGTACCCGCTGCCGCTGATGGCCACGGCTTTCGAAGCCCTTCAGCGAGCCACTGTTTTTACCAAGCTTGACTTACGCAGCGCGTACAACCTGATCCGGATCAGGCAGGGGGACGAGTGGAAGACTGCGTTCCTCACACCCACTGGCCACTATGAATACTTAGTGATGCCCTTTGGGCTGATGAACGCACCGGCAGTCTTCCAACGGTTTATCAATGAGGTCCTACGGGAGACCCTTGATCGTTTCGTCTATGTATATCTAGACGACATTTTGATCTTTAGTCGATCCATCGACGAGCACATAGGGCACGTCCGACGGGTTCTCCAGCTATTGTGCGATCATTGTTTATTCGTCAAGCTAGAGAAGTCCGTATTCCACGCCCCATCAGTGTCATTCCTGGGGTTTATCGTGTCACAGGGCGCCCTGCGCATGGATCCGGCTAAGATCCAATCTGTGGAGAGTTGGCCTACTCCAAGTTCTGTTCGCCAGGTGCAAAGATTTCTGGGCTTTGCACATTTTTTTCTGGCGATTCATTAAGAACTTTAGCACAGTCGCTGCTCCCTTGACTGCCCTTACTGGTAAGGAGCCTTTTAAATGGTCGGTGCTGGCCCAACAAGCCTTTGACAGGCTTAAGTCTCTGTTGACCACTGCACCGGTCTTGCAGTTACCCGATCCGGAGGAACCCTTCGTTGTCGAAGTAGATGCCTCCGAGGTCGGGGTTGGGGCAGTTTTGTCCCAAAGAGCGGGCCCAGAGAAGAAGCTACACCCTTGTGCCTTCTTCTCGCATCGCCTGACTCCAGCCGAGCGGAATTACCCGGTTGGAGACAGGGAACTTTTGGCCATCAAGCTGGCCCTGGACGAGTGGCGCCACTGGCTCGAGGGAGCTAAACATCCCTTCCTTGTTTGGACGGACCACAAGAATCTGTCGTTCATCCAACAAGTGAAGAGGATGAACTCACGTCAGGCTCGGTGGTCTCTATTTTTTGGACGCTTCCATTTCACGCTGTCCTATCGACCGGGCTCCAAAAACGGTAAACCGGATGCCCTGTCGAGACAGTGGGAGCCTACCAGACAGGAGACCGAACCTGATCCCATTCTCCCTTCGACCCAGATTGCTGCCCCAGTGACCTGGGGAATATCTAAGGTCATCCGGGATGCCCAACGGGCAGAGCCGGACCCCGGTGGGGGACCTCCTGACCGACTGTATGTCCCCTCTACAGTTCGCCGTCAGGTATTTGAGTGGGGCCATGCATCCCCTTTTGCGGCGCACCCAGGCGCGACTAAGTCCCTGGTTCTGTTGCGCCGAAGATTTTGGTGGCCGGGGATGGAGAATCAGGTACGTGACTTCGTCCGTGCCTGCCCTGTGTGCGCTTTGAATAAGAGCACCAGAGAGCGCCCACGCGGGCTTCTCCACCCGTTGCCAGTACCCTCTAGACCGTGGTCCCATATTGCCCTGGACTTTGTGACAGGTTTGCCAAAGTCCAGGGGATTCACGGCGGTGCTGGTAATCGTAGACCGGTTCACCAAATCTTGTATCTTTGTTCCACTGCCCAAGCTGCCATCCGCCATGGGCACGGCTCAAATCATCCTGCAACATGTGGTGAGAGCACATGGGGTCCCCTCTGACATTGTGTCGGATCGGGGCCCGCAGTTTGTGAGCCAGTGTTGGCGGGCCTTTTGCCAACTTATTGGCGCTACGGCAAGCTTATCCTCAGGCTACCATCCTGAGTCCAATGGGCAGTCGGAGAGATTGATTCAGGACCTGAGCAAGATGCTCAGGTGCCTAACTGCAGGGAATCCGGCAGCATGGGCCGATAAGTTGTTGTGGGCCGAGTTCGCCCACAATACCCTGCATCACTCGGCTTTGGGCATGTCGCCGTTTGAAGCTCAGTTCGGGTACCCTCCTCCGCTCTTTCCAGAGCAGGAGCAGCAAGTGGCGGTCCCGACGGTACAGCTTCATATCCGCCGCTGCCGCACCGCCTGGCGCAAAGCAAGGGGGGTCCTTTTGGCCACCCAGCGCTCTATGAAGCGCAATGCTGTCCGCAGGCGGCAACCGGCTATCACCTTCCGGCCGGGTCAACGTGTCCTCGTCTCGACGAGGAATCTCCCCGTCAGAGGGGCCCCACACAAGTTGGCACCCAGATACGTTGGTCCGTTTAAGGTGGTCAGGCGGATAAACCCGGTGACCTATAGGTTGGAGCTTCCTCCCAGAATGAAAGTGCATCCAACCTTTCATGTCTCACAACTCCGACCATTTATGTGCGGAGGAGTTAGACCCCCCCCACAACCCCCCGCCCCTCGTATCATCCAGGGTGCCCCTGCCTTCACGGTGCGTCGCCTCCTGAGTAGCAGGAAGGTGCAGGGTAGCACCCAATACTTGGTGGATTGGGAGGGTTACGGCCCCGAGGAACGTTCATGGGTACCGGCTCGTCAGATCCTGGACCCTGAACTGATCCGCGAGTTCCGTAGGAACCAAGCTGCGGGTCTTGGGACCTCGGGAGCTGTCCCTAGAGGGGGGGGTACTGTTAGGGTGCCTGCGGTAGCTGGCGAACTTACCCCGGGTTCCCGGCGAAGCAGGCGTTACAGACCCAAACCCAGCAAGGCCTCAAGTAGGAGGGCGGCTAATTAGGGCGATTGCCTGCAGCTGCGCCTGGCCTATTTAATCCGTCAGTGTGCAGCAGCGGGGGTCGCACCTTTTGTTTGTGTTGGCCTGTGCAGCCCGGCGGCGAGAACGTTTTCTCGTCCCCATTTTTCAGGGAAAGACGGTAGCCCGGACGGTGTTTTAGACCGTTCGGGATTGTAAGCGCTGTGCTGAGGTATATCCGTTGATTTCCTTCAACCTAGGGAAAGTGGTGCGATTTCTCTCAGCCCTCGCGCTGTCTGTTGAGTTATAGCTTTGTGCTATCTCCCCTGTTGCTAATTGCAGGATTTCAGCGTCTGGCGCCACGCCGCGTCCAGACGCTTATCTTCAGCTTGTGCCTAACGGTTTTCTATCTTCCAGTTGGCGAGACGTTTAGTTCAGTATTTTGCCTTTTCTATTTTCAGTTCCCCAGCGCCTTTTTAGCGCTTTTGGCAGGGCTGTTATCCACCTCCAGTTGGCGAGAAGTTAGCGCGAACGCCCAGCACCGGAGCGACCGGGGTTCGCGCCTTGCATTCGTTCATTATTTTGCCTTTTCTATTTTCAGTTGCCTGCGAAGCCTGCGGCGCAATCGGGGTTCTCCCGATTGCTTTTTTGTTCTGGTTTTTGTCTTTTGCTTTCTTTACTTTATTCAAATATAAATAAAGTTTATTTTTGTTAAGAATCTGCATCTTGGGTCCTTTCTGCCTCATAACAATAATGAGGAAGAAAATGTTTGTCCACTTAGTTTAACAAAGGTTCCACTTCGCAAAAGACATTTGAGGAAGACAAGTTTACTTTTGCAAAAAGCCTTAAATGAAAAGTAAAAAGTAATTTGCAACAACAGGTTACAAAAGTTAAAACAAATGGCTACCAACAGCAAGCTGAAAAAAGGCGGACTTACATGTAAATGGTGGGCGTTTTTCTGTTTAATTACCTTAACTTAACTTTTTTAAGTTAATCTGATAGAAAAGTAATTTTTTTGTTTAGTAAACTTAAATCTTTTAGCACATTTAAATGTGTACTCAAATTAGTACAATGTACTCTGCATTTTATAGTTGAGCAAAAAAACTTAAATAATTTATGTATGTTGTACTAAAAATGTTTGATTAAATATAAAGTCCGGGCTTACAGTGCAGTCTTCCTTACCTTTAAACTTGTAGTAAACTGTGTTCTCCACAATGTTATTTTCCTGTCCCTAACACCACGTTCACCAGGCTGAAGTGACCCTCACCTGTGGAGCCGCTTGTCCATGAACAGTTTCAAAACAGTTCAGAAGCTCAAACTCACTTCACGGGTATTTAAAAACTCTCAATTTAACTTTAATCTCCTAAATGAAACTCATGTTTACTCTGTGAGGCTTCGTCCCAAATCACTTCCCCTTCCCTATGTAGTGCACTTCGTAGGACATGACATATTCGCGCTTCCACCTCAAACAGTGAAGTAGTGCACTATATAGGGTACAGGGAGTGATTTGAGACACTACATACAGACCTACTATAATGAGCAGATCTGTTACCTAATACATTGCATTATCAAAGAATCCAGTGTTACCACTCGCAATTTTAATTTAAACGTATCTTCTATGGTCCAACTACACTTGGTTATCAAACCTGAAAACAATTAAGAAAAAAAATGCTGACTTTATAGTTAAGCTAGCTAGCTAATTAGGTAAATTCTAACGTAAATTAACACAGACAAGACTCTGGACAAGCACAATACTGGCTCACAAAACTCAACATCCAAACAGAAAATATAAGTTATTAGCTCACCTGTAAGTGCTGCGGTGGAAATATCATCCAGGGTTTCTCCATTTCAGTTGTTTGTAGTTAGACTGAAATGTCGGTTAGAAGAAAGTTCCGGCGGGAACTGAGGAGGAACCATCTCATGTTGTAAAAGGGAGCAATTCATTTCATTAGGCAGCACGGTTTTGGTTAGCTGTTTGAATTGATAAAATGTGTTGCTTAGCTAAAACAAATATAAATAAACAATAAATATAAATAAACAAAAACAGCTCAACAATACCGGTGACTGTTTAAGTAGCTGTTATAGACAACCCCCCTTAAGCTGTAACATATGTTCAAAATTGTAATTATGTTTTTTTATATTCACAGGTGGAGATCAATGATGGAGAATAGTTGATGGTAACGTCATTATATTTATATACATACGTGTGTGTGTGTGTGTGTGTAAATTGTTTGAGCTGTAACATATGTTCAAAATTGTAATTATGTTTTTTTTTATTCACAGGTGGAGATCAGTGATGAAGAATAGTTGATGGTAACATCATCATTATATTTATATACATACGTGTGTGTGTGTGTGTGTGTGTGTAAATTGTTTGAGCTGTAACGTGTTCAAAATTGTAATTATGTTTTTTTTATATTCACAGGTGGAGATCAGTGATGAAGAATAGTTGATGGTAACATCATTATTATATTTATATACATACATGTGTGTGTGTGTGTGTGTGTGTGTGTGTGTGTGTGTATAAATTATTTGAGCTGTAACATATGTTCAAAATTGTAATTATGTTTTTTTTATTCACAGGTGGAGATCAGTGATGGAGAATAGTTGATGGTAACATCATCATTATATTTATATACATACGTGTGTGTGTGTGTGTGTGTGTGTAAATTGTTTGAGCTGTAACATGTTCAAAATTATAATTATGTTTTTTTTAATTCACAGGTGGAGATCAGTGATGGAGAATAGTTGATGGTAACATCATCATTATATTTATATACATACATGTGTGTGTGTGTGTGTGTGTGTGTGTGTAAATTGTTTGAGCTGTAACATATGTTCAAAATTGTAATTGTTTTTTTTTATTCACAGGTGGAGATCAGTGATGGAGAATAGTTGATGGTAACATCATCATTATATTTATATACATACGTGTGTGTGTGTGTGTGTGTGTGTGTAAATTGTTTGAGCTGTAACATATGTTCAAAATTGTAATTATGTTTTTTTTATATTCACAGGTGGAGATCAGTGATGGAGAATAGTTGATGGTAACATCATCATTATATTTATATACATACGTGTGTGTGTGTGTGTGTTTGTGTGTGTAAATTGTTTGAGCTGTAACATATGTTCAAAATTGTAATTATGTTTTTTTTATTCACAGGTGGAGATCAGTGATGGAGAATAGTTGATGGTAACATCATCATTATATTTATATACATACGTGTGTGTGAGTGTGTGTGTAAAATGTTTGAGCTGTAACGTTTAAAATTATAACTTATGTAATAATGTTACAATAATTACAATAAATTAAAATTAAAATCAATTTTAAAATCACATTGAGTACTGTTTATCATTATTGTATGCTCAAAGTTTTACTTTGTCACACGCACTTTTAGACACTCTAACTGTTTACTATGGAGGTAAATATGTAGCAAAAGTTTTGCACCAGTGAAAACTAAATCTGTAAAATTTGTATCTGTAAAAAATAAATCTGTACGTGTAAAAAAGATTTGTACCTGTAAAAATTACATTTGTGTTATAATGAGAGAGGCATAGGACCCAAAGGTGCGGAGCAAAAAATAATATTTATTAACAATAAATAATATAAACACAGTACAACAAACAAAACTCAAACAGAAGACAATTCGGGGAATCCCGAACGAGGCCGCTGGTGTCGCTGGCAACTGAAAAGGAAACACAAACAAAGAAATGGGAAAGGAGCTGAAGCGAGGCGCGAACCCGGGTTCACTCACTCACAGCACAGTGGTAAGTCCCACTAGGCTACGGCGTTGCTGGGTCAACAGGCTCGCCTACTAAATAAGAGGTGGTTGCAAAGAGGCAGAAATACGGAAATAATCCATTACAGGGACAAAACTAACAAAAGGGTGCTATTAACAGCAGCAGATCGGTTGTGTCACCAGCATTAATATGTGCATGAAATGAAAGATTGTGAGTGGAAGGAGAGACGACTGAGTTCTTCATCATCACTGAGAATGTGTTAGATTTAGAGAGGAGATTTTCTACCTATAAGAAGAATTTCAGTTTTATCAGCATTTAATGTGAGAAAATTATAAGAGAACCGTGTTCTTAATTCTATTAGACAATCAGAGAGAGATGGAGGAGGAAGAGTAGCCGTGAGCACAGTGGACAGGTATAGCTGGGTGTCGTCTGCATAACAATAAAATTGAATGCTGTATTTCCTAAAGATATGTTCAATGGGAAGCAGGTAAATTATTAATAGTAGAGGCCCCAAGACAGAGCCCTGAGGGACACCACTAGTAACAAGAGTTACTGTGAACATACTGTACACGTCTAGAAATGTATGAAGAAAATCAATCAAGCACAGTATCACTAAGACCAATATATGCTAGCCGATGCAGTACCTTTTTTTTTCAATTCACTTCCACTATTAACTGATAGCATTCACTTACATAAGGCTCTAAACCTCCTGGTTCTACCCACCATTCACTCCACTATAGATAATCACATTATTTCCCAGTAATAGTTGAACCTAAAGATTTTTACTATTTACTTATTAATGTTTACTGTGTAATTAATGACCTATTTATTACACAGTATGATTCATTCATTGCTAACCATTTCTCCCCAACACTCACTCACTCTATTTTATATTTTAGCTTGTTTGGTACAATCTGAGTCACACTTGTGTCTAAGTGATAAATAAGCAAAGCAGCTCCAACACCGTGAGCATCACTTCTGTAAAATGTGAATGCGCTGGTGTTTTTTAAGATTACTCTGTATATTAAACCTCTTTCCACACTGTGAGCACTGATATGGTTTCTCTCCTGTGTGAATGCGCTGGTGTATTTTAAGATTACTCTGTATATTAAAACTCTTTCCACACTGTGAGCACTGCTATGGTTTCTCTCCAGTGTGAATGTGCTGGTGTATTTTAAGATTACTCTGTATATTAAAACTCTTTCCACACTGTGAGCACTGATATGGTTTATCTCCAGTGTGAATGCGCTGGTGAATTTTAAGCTCATTCTTTGTGTTAAAACTCTTTCCACATTGTGAGCACTGATATGGTTTCTCTCCAGTGTGAATGCGCTGGTGTCTTTTAAGATCACTTTGTCCATTAAAACTCTTTCCACATTGTGAGCACTGATACGGTTTCTCTCCAGTGTGAATGCGCTGGTGAATTTTGAGATTACTCTGCCTATTAAAACTCTTTCCACACTGTGAGCACTGATATGGTTTCTGTCCAGTGTGAATGCGCTGGTGTATTTTGAGATGACTCTGTCTATTAAAACTCTTTCCACACTGTGAGCACTGATATGGTTTCTGTCCAGTGTGAATGCGCTGGTGTCGTTTCAGATCACTCTGTCCATTAAAACTCTTTCCACACTGTGAGCACTGATACGGTTTCTCTCCAGTGTGAATGCGCTGGTGAATTTTGAGATCACCCTGTACATTAAAACTCTTTCCACACTGTGAGCACTGAAACGCTTTCTCCCCACTGTGAATGCGCTGGTGTATTTTGAAATGACCCTGTTGATTAAAACCCTTCTCACACTGTGAGCACTGATACGGTTTCTCTCCACTGTGAATGCGCTGGTGTATTTTAAGCTCACTCTTTGTATTAAAACTCTTTCCACACTGTGAGCACTGATACGGTTTCTCTCCAGTGTGAATGCGCTGGTGTTTTTTGAGATTACTCTGTTGATTAAAACTTTTTCCACACTGTGAGCACTGATACGGTTTCTCTCCTGTGTGAATGCGCTGGTGTATTTTGAGCTTACTCTTTGTATTAAAACTCTTACCACACTGTGAGCACTGATACGGTTTCTCTCCAGTGTGAATGCGCTGGTGTCTTTTGAGAGCACTCTGGTGCCTGAAGCTCTTCCCACACTGTGAGCAGACGTTTCCTTCTTCCTGTGTGGGACTGAGAGAGGTGTTAATGCTGACAGTACCAGAGAACGTTTGCTGATTACTGGAACTTCTGGTGGGCGTCAGATCCTCATGTTCAGTCTTAATCTTCACCAAAGTCTCATATTTATCATGGTTACAGCTCTTGATGTGATTGTGGAGCTGATATTGGGTTGTAGAGGAACGTGGACATGAGGAGCAGCAGAAATCCTTGTTCAGTTCTGAAGCAGAAAATAATCAAATACATTTATAACATTGTAAATAATAAAATACATTTATAACATTATAAATAATCAAATACAATTATAACATTATAAATAATCAAATACATTTATAACATTATAAATAATCGAATACATTCATAACATTATAAATAATCAAACACATTTATAACATTATAAATAATCAATGAAGAGAACACATTTATAACATTATAAATAATCAAATACATTTATAACATTATAAATAATCAAACACATTTATAACATTATAAACAATCAAACACATTTATAACATTATCAATAATCAAACACATTTATAACATTATAAATAATCAAACACATTTATGACATTATAAATAATCAAACACATTTATAACATTATAAATAATCAAATACATTTATAACATTATAAATAATCAAACACATTTATAACATTATAAATAATCAAACACATTTATAACATTATAAATAATCAAACACATTTATAACATTATAAATAATCAAATACATTTAGAACATTATAAATAATCAAATACATTTATAACATTATAAATAATAAATACATTTAGAACATGATACTCAAATACATTTACAACATAAAAAATAATAAATACATTTATAACATTATAAAAAATCAAATACAATTATAACATTATAAATAATCAAATACATTTATAACATTATAAATAATAAATACATTTATAACATTATAATCAAATACATTTATAACATTATAAATAATCAAATACATTTATAACATTATAAATATTCAAACACATTGATAACATTATAAATAATCAAATACATTTATAACATTATAAATAATCAAATACATTTATAACATTATAAATAATCAAACACATTTATAACATTATAAATAATCAATGAAGAGAACACATTCATCAAACACATTTATAACATTATAAATAATCAAATACATTTACAACATTATAAATAATAAATACATTTATAACATTATAATCAAATACATTTATAACATTATAAATAATCAAATACATTTATAACATTATAAAAAATCAAATACAATTATAACATTATAAATAATCAAATACATTTCTAACATTATAAATAATCGAATACATTCATAACATTATAAATAATCAAACACATTTATAACATTATAAATAATCAATGAAGAGAACACATTTATAACATTATAAATAATCAAATACATTTATAACATTATAAATAATCAAACACATTTATAACATTATAAACAATCAAACATATTTATAACATTATAAATAATCAAACACATTTAAAACATTATAATTAATCAAACACATTTATGACATTATAAATAATCAAACACATTTATAACATTATAAATAATCAAACACATTTATAACATTATAAATAATCAAACACATTTATAACATTATAAATAATCAAACACATTTATAACATTATAAATAATCAAATACATTTAGAACATTATAAATAATCAAATACATTTATAACATTATAAATAATCAAATACATTTATAACATTATAAATAATCAAATACATTTATAACGTTATAAATAATTAATACATTTATAACATTATAATCAAATACATTTATAACATTATAAATAATCAAATACATTTATAACATTATAAATAATCAAACACATTGATAACATTATAAATAATCAAATACATTTATAACATTATAAATAATCAAACACATTTATAACATTATAAAAAATCAATGAAGAGAACACATTCATCAAACACATTTATAACATTATAAATAATCAAAAACATTTATAACATTATAAATAATAAATACATTTATAACATTATAATCAAATACATTTGTAACATTATAAATAATCAAACACATTTATAACATTATAAATAATCAAATACATGTATAGCATTATAAATAATCAAACACATTTATAACATTATAAATAATCAAACACATTGATAACATTATAAATAATCAAACACATTGATAACATTATAAATAATCAAACACATTTATAACATTATAAATAAGCAAACACATTTATAACATTATAAATAATCAAATACATTAATAACATTATAAATAATCAATGAAAAGAACACATTTATCAAACACATTGATAACATTATAAATAATCAAATACTTTTATAACATTATAAATAATAAATACATTTATAACATTATAAATAATCAAATACATTTATAACATTATAAATAATCAAACACATTTATAACATTATAAATAAGCAAACACATTTATAACATTATAAATAATCAAATACATTGATAACATTATAAATAATCAATGAAGAGAACACATTTATCAAACACATTTATAACATTATAAATAATAAATACATTTATAACATTACAATTAATCAAATACATTTATAACATTATAAATAATCAAATACATTTATAACATTATAAATAATAAATACATTTATAACATTATAATCAAATACATTTATAACATTATAAATAATCAAATACATTTATAACATTATAAATAATCAAACACATTGATAACATTATAAATAATCAAATACATTTATAACATTATAAATAATCAAACACATTTATAACATTATAAAAAATCAATGAAGAGAACACATTCATCAAACACATTTATAACATTATAAATAATCAAATACATTTATAACATTATAAATAATAAATACATTTATAACATTATAATCAAATACATTCATAACATTAAAAATAATCAAATACATTTATAACATTATCAATAATCAAACACATTTATAACATTATAAATAATCAAATACATGTATAGCATTATAAATAATCAAACACATTTATAACATTATAAATAATCAAACACATTTATAACATTATAAATAATCAAGTACATTTATAACATTATAAATAATCAATGAATAGAACACATTTATCAAACACATTGATAACATTATAAATAATCAAATACATTGATAACATTATAAATAATCAAATACATTTATAACATTATAAATAATCATATACATTTATAACATTATAAATAATCAAATACATTTATAATATTATAAATAATCAAATACATTTATAACATTATAAATAATCAAATACATTTAGAACATGATACTCAATAAATACATTTACAACATAAAAAATAATAAATACATTTATAACATTATAAATAATCAAATACATTTATAACATTATAAATAATCAATGAAGAGAACACATTTATCAAACACATTGATAACATTATAAATAATCAAATACATTTATAACATTATAAATAATAAATACATTTATATCATTATAAATAATCAAATACATTTATAACATTATTAATAATCAAATACATTTATAACATTATAATCAAATACATTTATAACATTACATTTTCAGCATTTAGCAGACGCTTTTATCCAAAGCGACTTACACAATGAGCAATTGAGGATTAAGGGCCTTGCTCAGGGACCCAACAGTGGCAACTTGGTGGTGGTGGTACTTGAACTGGCAACCTTCTGTTTACTAGTCCAGTACCTTAACCACTGAGCTATCACTGGCACTAGCTATAAATGTTATTTATAACATTATAAATAATCAAATACATTTATAACATTATAAATAATCAAACACATTTATAACATTATAAATAATCAAACACATTTATAACATTATAAATAATCAAACACATTTATAACATTATAAATAATCAAACACATTTATAACATTATAAATAATCAAATACATTTATAACATTATAAATAATCAAACACATTTATAACATTATAAATAATCAAACACATTTATAACATTATAAATAATCAAACACATTTATAACATTATAAATAATCAAACACATTTATAACATTATAAATAATCAAACACATTTATAACATTATAAATAATCAAACACATTTATAACATTATAAATAATCAAATACATTTATAACATTATAAATAATCAAACACATTTATAACATTATAAATAATCAAACACATTTATAACATTATAAATAATCAAATACATTTATAACATTATAAATAATCAAATACATTTATAACATTATAAATAATCAAACACATTTATAACATTATAAATAATCAAACACATTTATAACATTATAAATAATCAAACACATTTATAACATTATAAATAATCAAATACATTTAGAACATTATAAATAATCAAATACATTTATTACATTATAAATAATCATATACATTTATAACATTATAAATAATAAATACATTTATAACATTATAAATAATCAAATACATTTATAACATTATAAATAATCAAATACATTTATAACATTATAAATAATCAAATACATTTATAACATTATAAATAATCATATACATTTATAACATTATAAATAATAAATACATTTATAACATTATAAATAATCAAATACATTTATAACATTATAAATAATCAAATACATTTATAACATTATAAATAATCAAATACATTTATAACATTATAAATAATAAATACGGTTAGTAATTGTTAAACTGAGATCTGATGCTAAAGTCCTGTAACGTGATTCATCCTGCATTCATCATTTCCTGCTCACACTGATCTGCATGAGCACAATACAAGCTTTCACTGTATGATGCTTCATCCCAGGTTCCTCTGATTCTATTCAATCCAAATCTTATTTTACTCAAGATAAAAAATATCTTACTGAGTTCATCTTTATCTTCAGGTTCTTCCTTCTTCACAGGCTTCATCTGGAAACCTCCACACTGTTGGTCCTCTGGGGTGAGGTGTTCCTCAGAGGTGAGGTGTTCCACAGGGATTGAGGTTCCTTCACCTGAAATTTCTTTGTTTTGTTTTGTGAAAGAAAAAAAATAAGTTTGTTATTGTTGGTAGTAACGACAAACTTCTTTATTAAGCACTTAAGTTAGAACTAACAGACACGTACTTCTATACTATCTGTCAAAAAACACGACCTATAAACCTTTGTTCAAACAGGGTTTCAGCAGATTTAATAATAATAATAATAATAATAATAATAATAATAATAATAAGAAGAAGAAGAAGAAGAAGAAGAAGAAGAAGAAGAAGAAGAAGAAGAAGAAGAATACAACCCCAAATCAGAAACAGTTGGGATCGTTCTCTATGGGGGGAAAGGTCAGGACTGCAGGCAGGCTGGTCCAGTGCCTGTACCCTCTTCTTCCACAGCCACGCCTTTGTAATGTGTGCAGCAGGTGGTTTTGCATTGTCTTGTTAAAAAATGCTAGCAGGTGGTACAGAGATAAAAACACATGCTGCAACCAGAGCTGGATTTCGAGTACATCGTACAGAATCCAGCTCTGCCTTGCCGGTTCGAGGCTGAGTGGCTGTATGAGCAATGATTGGCCGGTTGTTCAGTTGGGGGGCGGGACAAAGAGCTGGATGTGGGTCTCTCTCTGTCAGAATGCAATTACGACCTCTGCTGGCTGATTAGAGGCGCCTGCACAGAGATGAGGAAAGAGTGCTCTTAGGGTGTGTCTCTCCACACACAACGCTAGGTGGCACAACACTCATCAATGTGTGGGTGGCAAAATTGCATCCGGCTTGCTGCTCATATGTCGGAGGGGATGTAGGTTAGCTTTGATCTCCTCGGTCATGGCAGAGTTTGGCATAGACAGAGAGGAAGCAGTCTGGATGGTCCTTTTTGTCTTTACAATACACGTTTCCACCCTTGGGAAGATGGCGGCATGTGTACCTCAGCATCTCACCAAGCTTAGCAATCTAGTGTTTATTTACTTGGCAATTTACTGCGTTTTCACTTGAATTACTCGAGTGAACTACACATACGACAGACAGACGCTGATGGACATAAATTTATACCGCTCAAACGTTGTTTTGGCCATCCATTCAAAATTAGCCAGATACTTCCAGAGCTGAGCAGAACATCACGTCCAAGCGAACTGTTCATCCCAACTGGAAGAGCCCGGAGTCAAGACCATAAACAACACAGGGGTAAACGCTGAGGATTGCTCGCTAAGTTAAGACTAAATCCACACCAGCCAGTGCTACCTTGTATCTTCCCTGCCAATATGCGATGACAAACAGAAAATCTGGACCCTGACACAAAAGAGGCTCATGGACTGCAGCTAAACCACAGCGTGGTGGAACTGATGAAGAGCTGATGAAGGTGATAAAGAGCTTCTGTGGTGGTGTTTGCCTTTATGTAAACAAAACGATGCATGGACTCTGCCATAGTTAATACCTACTGCTCTGCTGACCTGGAATACCTGGTTATAACGTGTAGACTCTTTATAACCAGGTGTTATAACCACCAGAGTTTTCCTGCATTGTTACTGCTGCATTTTATATCCCTCCAGATGCTAATGCTAAAGCAGCTTTAAAAGACCTTTGTGAACCTAGATGGAGTCTTTATTGTTTCTGGAGACTTTAATCACTGCAGTTTAATATCTGGACTTCCAAAGTTTCATCAGAAGGGGACTAAAAATCTTGGACCAAGTTTACACAAATGTAAACTGATTACCAGTCTTTGTTCCTGCTCCCCAAGTACACCCCAGTCATCAGACGTCTGAGACCCACAGTGAGGACAGATAAGATCTGGATGGAAGGTGCAGACTCATCTCTCCAGGACCATCAGCACAAACAATCACGTATATATTGAATATATCAGCTTATATACTCGACTTTATTTCTTCTCATTCATTACCCAATCATTCAGCCACTTGTATTCACCTGGCATTACTCTGTAATTATATACTAGTGTAAACACGGTACAGTCAGCATGATCTGTTTAATCTTCTTTATCTTCTGTCTCCTCATTTCACTCACCTGCTCACTTCTGCACTAAATATACTAAAATATTACAAGAAATTCAGACATGACCAAATTAGGAGAAATGATTTTGCTCAAGTCTTACTGAGTTCATCTTTATCTTCAGGTTCTTCTTTCTTCACAGGCTTCATCTGGAAACCTCCACACTGTTGGTCCTCTGAGAAGAGCAGTTCCACAGAAGCGACAAGTTCTGCAGGGATTAAAGTGACTTCACCTGAAATTCATCAATATGAGAAGAAGAATCTCAACAACTGGAGGAAACTGAAGTCATCATAAATAAATCCTAGTTAGATTAAAACTTAAATCCAGACTCGAGTGTAGCAGCACAAGTAAGTTGTACCACACTGTTCTGTACCATACTGTACCACACTGTACTGTACCATACTGTACTGTACCATACTGTACTGTACCATACTGTACCACACTGTACTGTACCATACTGTCTGCTCCATATTTACTTACAGAAGAAATCATCCTCCTCCTTCTTTTGTATTATTTTCTTCTGGAATCCTTCATGTTGTAGATCCACAGGGGTGACGTCTCCCTCTTCTGCTGACTGCATTATTAAAGATCTAATAGACAGATGGATAGATGGATGTATTTTATTCCTCATTAAAGGGAAATTCAGGTAAAGTCTTTCAGACTGTTTTACCTGCCTGTTGTTTAAGCTGTGAGGATGTAAACAGGGTGAAAATGTTAAAACTGTTGTGGTGCCGGGCAGCATCAGACAGAAAAGATCTCTAATATGACTGCTGTTATATAAGCCTACATTGTTACTTCTATAGCACAATATGTTCTACATTCTTTAGGTCTGGCTCTACATTTCCTCAGTACCGTGTACTGACCCACACTACATTTCTCTTTTACTCCCCCTCACTTTTACAGCTTAGGAAATGCTTCTTGTATTCATTGTAAGTCACTGTATTTATTACACTGCTGTTTAACTGCTCTGTGTTTATTCTAATTTAAAATAATGAAGTGTTGATTACCCAAACTAGGTATTGGATGATAACCACAAATAATATTAAACTATACATTCACATACAGAAAAGCACGACTTACAGTATTAATGTTGGTTTTTATTCTAACATTAGTTTTTTCTGAGCAAATGAACTCTTACTTTTAAATAGTTTTATTTTTATAGCTTTTAAATCTCATTTTCTCAGGTGCCTAAAACGTTTGCACAGTACTGTATGTGTTTCACTTGTCCTATTCAGTTGTTTGCTAGAAGACAGATTGAGAATAAAATATAATCACAATTATCTATCTATGTTTGCTTTTTTCTAGATATTGAGCAGTTGCAGGTAGTCAGGGACGTCTTAGACCGAGTTGAAGAACACGAAGGACTCGAGAGTGGACCTCCAATCCCAAAGACTAGACCTGGCCAACATGAGTTATACCCAAACAGTGGACCAGACTGGCAGCAATTCAAAAAGAGGCAAAAAAGGTGATACCATGTTATACCATGATCTGTGGTAAACTGCACGGATGGGAACCAGTTGAGAAAGCCAAACTGAAAAAAAGCCGTTATCAACAAATGTCATATCAGGTCCAAGTCTAAGGCTTTATAAAGGAAGGCATTTTGACATTAGTTGTATTAGATTAACTTCTTATTAGACGTGTTGTACTTGTATTAGGTCGTTTTTTTCTAGAGAAAGTTTTATTCCATTGAACAAAATTGCATTAATCAATAAATAATGCTTGAATCAAGCATGAGTATCTTTCATAGGAACCGGACACTTTTATTAGGTAAAATTACTTAAAACTAGTTAAAACAATCATAAAATGATATGACATATATGGACAAGATTTAAGATGATTTCACTTGTGAAGATGTGATGTGTGTTATGAACATAAGCTTTAAATTGATATTAGCTAAACATTTTAGACTGTTTTCTGAGGTGTTTATATGGTGTCAATAACTCAGTTGCTTTAGATTCTATCTGATTTATTATTGTAAGTTGTTTTGCTGGGAATATTGTGTTACTACTACTGTCAGCTGTATAACCCATTTATCTGTTGTATAATGGTTGCAGTCCCACACTACATACTGCATTCTTAAATATTTGCTACTGTTCAGTTGTATTCAGTTGTACATTGAAGTTTCAGTACCTAAAATTGTACTTCAGCTGTTATTTCTGTAATATGTTATTTTTTTTACTATGCAAAATGATTTCTGTTTAAGAATAAAAGGTAAAACTGATTGGACAGTTGTTTGTGTTGATTGAATTGAATGTGTTTAATTGGGGTTACAAAGCTTTAGTTCGTAACTTCTAAATGATTTTGCTAACTTTAAAAAAAATTGTGATGTCCTCTTGTGGCACTTTTGATGAATTGTTAAATAAAAATAATATGATATAGATAGATAGTGTAAGAATTACAGCATGGACCCAATTATGACTAGTTTTACCCCACTGCACTCAATGGCATTAGTGTCATAATAGATCAATTATAACTGAGGTGACAGTTCCCTCTTGTCTGCACTGCTTTTGGGTAATACACATCCTTTACAGGAAACCCCTAAAACGGTAGCATAGGAAGCCCATATATGGTATTTCTTAAATGTATATATGTTGTGTGTTTTAATTCCGAATTGTTTAGTTAAGCTCTGCTGATCGTGTATCTTGCTACTGCTTACTGTAATAAAGATTCACTATTTTCATTTAGTTTGGAGAATAGGTCCTTCTGTTCCATTTTTCCTTACATTACCCAACAATTCTACTTGGTCTTAACAGTACATTACTGCATCAATTTCCTTAGAATTTTAACCCTGTGGTGCTTTCACAAATAACACTGATCCTGTGAATTGCATTTTAGTACCTAGAAAACACATGGCTGTGTAAAAGGGGTTCAATCTTGTGTGTACAAAATTGCCCCCTGTATTTGCTTGGTGTATCTGATAAAAGGTAAACGTACCTAATAAACTGTACAATTACAGAATACAAAAAAATTACAATAATCTAATTCTGCTCAAGTAAAATGTTTGTCATTTATACAGAGCATAACTAACATAAATAATCTTTTACTTGTTGAAGAGAGCTGTATAACATAAAATATATGTATAAAATATAAATATATGTACAGGTGCTGGTCATAAAAGTAGAATATCATGAAAAAGTTGATTTATTTCAGTAATTCCATTCAAAAAGTGAAACTTGTATATTATATTCATTCATTACACACAGACTGATATATTTCAAATGTTTATTTCTTTTAATGTTGATGATTATAACTGACAACTAATGAAAACCCCAAATTTTGTATCTCAGAAAATTTGAATATTGTGACAAGGTACAATATTGAAGACACCTGGTGCCACACTCTAATCAGATAATTAACTCAAAACACCTTTAGGGCATTTAAATGGTCTCTCAGTTTAGTTCTGTAGGCTACACAATCATGGGGAAGACTGCTGACTTGACAGTTGTCCAAAAGACGACCATTGACACCTTGCACAAGGAGGGCAAGACACAAAAGGTCATTGCTAAAGAGGCTGGCTGTTCACAGAGCTCTGTGTCCAAGCACATTAATAGAGAGGCGAAGGGAAGGAAAAGATGTGGTAGAAAAAAGTGTACAAGAAGCAGGGATAACCGCACCCTGGAGAGGACTGTGAAACAAAACCCATTCAAAAATGTGGGGGAGATTCACAAAGAGTGGACTGCAGCTGGAGTCAGTGCTTCAAGAACCACCACGCACAGACATATGCAAAACATGGGTTTCAGCTGTCGCATTCCTTGTGTCAAGCCACTCTTGAACAAGAGACAGCGTCAGAAGCGTCTCGCCTGGGCTAAGGACTGGACTGCTGCTGAGTGGTCCAAAGTTATGTTCTCTGATGAAAGTAAATTTTGCATTACCTTTGGAAATCAAGGTCCCAGAGTCTGGAGGAATAGAGGAGAGGCACAGAATCCACGTTGCTTGAGGTCCAGTGTAAAGTTTCCACAGTCAGTGATGGTTTGGAGTGCCATGTCATCTGCTGGTGTTGGTCCACTGTGTTTTCTGAGGTCCAAGGTCAACGCAGCTGTCTCCCAGGAAGTTTTAGAGCACTTCATGCTTCCTGCTGCTGACCAACTTTATGGAGATGCAGATTTCATTTTCCAACCAGTACCTGGTTTAAGGACCATGGTATCCCTGTTCTTAATTGGCCAGCAAACTCGCCTGACCTTAACCCCATAGAAAATCTATGGGGTATTGTGAAGAGGAAGATGCAATACGCCAGACCCAACAATTCAGAAGAGCTGAAGGCCACTATCAGAGCAACCTGGGCTCTCATAACACCTGAGCAGTGCCACAGACTGATCGACTCCATGCCACGCCGCATTGCTGCAGTAATCCAGGCAAAAGGAGCCCCAACTAAGTATTGAGTGCTGTACATGCTCATACTTTTCAGTTGGCCAACATTTCTAAAAATCCTTTTTTTGTATTGGTCTTAAGTAATATTCTAATTTTCTGAGATACTGAATTTGGGGTTTTCATTAGTTGTCAGTTATAATCATCAACATTAAAAGAAATAAACATTTGAAATATATCAGTCTGTGTGTAATGAATGAATATAATATACAAGTTTCACTTTTTGAATGGAATTACTGAAATAAATCAACTTTTTCATGATATTCTAATTTTATGACCAGCACCTGTATAAAATATAAACAGAACTAATGAGTTGTTACTTGTTAATGAGAGCTGTTAATGCTTTCTCAGTTCTTTCTGCTGCAGCTGATATTGTAATATGTCTGTTATGATCGTCTAGCATACACAACATGCAGATACTGTACACTGCTGATCAGTACAACAGTAAACCTCCAGCAGTTTATTATGCTGAGAGCAGATCTGATCCTGGAGTTGTCTGGAGGCTTCAACCAGCTTGTGATTCTTATAAACAGGAATTTGATAATGAGGCTGAAGGTGAGTTTCACAGAAAGAGACCAAACACGCTAAACAGGATTTTACTGCTTTGTATTTTTTTCCAGTGCAGTAATCACACTCCACATCTTCAGGTCTGGAAGGAAGTGAACCATGGGCCTCTCTCTTCTTCAGGTTCTCTACAATGTTTGCCAGCATAATGTTTTTACTCACTTCAGGTCTTGAAGTGAAGGTTTGTCTACACTGTGGACAGCTGTATGTTCCCTTATCATCCTCCTGATCCCAGCAGTTATTAATACACACCATACAGAAACTGTGTGCACATGATGTAGTTACTGGATCCTTCAGTGTTTCCAGACAGACTGAACAGCAGAACTCATCCTGAGCTACTAAACCGAACAGAACAAGATCAGATCTGTTTTATAGCGGTCACGCCAACTGCACTTTAAAAAAGCTCGGTCACGCTATCTGCACTTACAGTTTTACTGTGTCTCGAAACCGTGTTTTACAGTAACCGAAGAGCTAAAAGGAGTAAAGTTGCTGTTTACAGCTTAGTAAACATAATCTACATTACCGAACATTAAAGAAGAGCATTGGTTCTGTTAGTAATGAAATACATTTCGTATGTTTTTACTGTGGGAATTTTTGTGATCGAATCTCAAAGTTATGTAAAGTGTCTATTCGGTTGTGTTTACACCACTTTTTAAAGATCAATAAAAAAAAATTTAAATTGTTATCAAATTTCACCCCTAGATTCATAAAGTACACTAAGTCTAGTACTTACCTTGTGATTTTGGGACAATTTTACTGTAGAAAATTAAAATAATGGAATGGCACTTATGTAAAACTTATGTAAAATGTCTTTTCGGTTGTGTTTAGATCATTTAAAGTCAAATAAAAATAGCAAATCAACTCAACTTATCAAGTACCACCCCTATATTCATGAGGAATACTTACTCTAGGACTCACCGTGTGACGTTGGGACAATTTAACTTCAGGAATTTAAAATAATGGAATGGCAAACTTATGTAGTGTCTATTCGGCTATGTACACACCACTATTTTTAAGATTAATAAAATAAACAAATCAAATTGTTATCAAGTGGCACCCCTATATCCCTGAAGAACACTTACTCTAGTACTCACCATGTGATTTTTTTTCACCATGTGAACTTTACTGTAGGAATTTGAAATAATGGGGTGGCAATCTTATGTAAAATGTCTGTTCGGTTGTGTACAGGGCACTTTTTAAAGTCCAATAAAATTAACAAATCAAATTGTTATCAAGTGCCACCAATACAGTCATGAAGAACACTTACTCTAGTACACATCATGTAATTTTGGGATAATTTTACGGTAGGAATTTGGAATAATGGAATGGCAAACGTATGTAAGATGTCTATTTGGTTGTGTACAGAGCACATTTTAAACTACAATAAAATTAAAAAATCAAATTGTTATCAAGAAAAACACTTAGAACACTTACTATTTTGTTGTGTTTAGACCACTATTTAGATAGATAAGATATAGATATACTGTAGATATACTTTATTTGTCATATATACATATACAGTTGTACAGTGCAATGAAATTCTTTCTTTTCATGTCCTTGCTCAAGGACTTAACAGTGGCTGCATAGCAGAACCTGGATTTGAACCGCCAATAATGCGGTTGATAGCCTAAAGCTCTACCTATTATTTGGAGATCAATACAAAAAAAATCAAATTGTTATCACATGCCACCCAAACATTCATGAGGAACACTTACTCTAGTACTCACGTTATTATTTTGAGAGAACTTATATAAAATGTCTATTCTGCTGTGTTTAGACCATATTTGAAGTCCAATACAATTAGCAAATTAAATTGTTATCAAGTGCCACCCACACAGTCATGAAGAACACTTACTCTAGTACTCATTGTGTGATTTTTGGAATTTTACTGTAGAAATGTTAAATAATAGAATTGCACACTTTTGTTAAATATCTCAAATGATCGGGTGAATTTGCCATCCAATTAATCCAAATTCCTACAGTAAAATTCTCTCAAAATCAACACATGAACACTACAGTAAGTGTTCATTATGGTTGTAGGGGTGAAATTTGATAACAATTGGATTTGCTAATTTTATTAGATTCATTAGATTAGATTAGATTCAACTTTATTGTCATTACACATGTACAAGTACAGAGCAACGAAATACAGTTGAGCATCTAACCAGAAGTGCAATAAGCAGAAAGTGCAGGATATACATTATTTATGATATACATTATTTACAGTGGGTAAATAGCAGTGGTATGAACAAGATCTATAAACTATACTATAAACAAGATATGTAGCTAAAAACAATATACTTTTTAAGGTGCAGATTAATATTAAGGTGCTATGCAGGTTAAGGTGATTAAGGTGCTATGGACACGATTAAGAAATGTATATGTGAAAACATGGTAAACAGATGTATACAGTATATATGGGATTTTACAAATGAGGTATGTACCAATGAAATACTAAGCGGAAAAAGGATAGAATGTTTGTAGTGCATTTAGTCAGGAGGAGAAATGTGAGGGGGTGTTAACAGGGGGACAGAGTTCAATATGGAGACAGCTCTGGGGAAAAAGCTGTTCCTTAATTGAGTAGTCCTTGTCCGGAGGCTCCTGAAGTGCCTGCCAGAGGGCAGAAGGGCAAACAGTCCATGTGCAGGATGGGAGGAGTCCTTAAGAATGCTGCGAGCTCGACGGAGACAGCGTTTCCTCTGGACGTCCTTTATTGAGCTTCTATCAGTGGTCTGTACACAATGGAATAGACATTTTACATATATTTACCATTCCATTACTCAGAATTCCCTAAGTTAAATAGTGGTGGCATTTGATAAGTCAAGTCAACTTTATTTATATAGCGCTTTTTACAATAGACATTGTCTCAAAGCAACTTTACAAAATCCAGGACCAACAGATACAAAAACCCCCATAACAATTTTCAAATTTCAAATAGTGGTCTTAAAACAACCGAAATTACACTTTACATAAAATTCTACAGTAAAAATGTGTTAAAATCCCAAAATAAGTACTAAAGTAATTGTTCTTCAAGACGAAAGGGGTGGCATTTGATAACAATTTGATTGGTTGTCTTTATTGATCTGAAAAAAAGTGATAAAAAGTTTAGCATCCTAATATTTCAAATTTCTACAGTAAAATTGTCCCAAAATAACATGGTGAGTACTAGTGAAAGTGTTCTTTATGGCTGTATGGGTGTCATTTGATAACATACGTTTGCCATCCCATTATTTTAAATTCCTACAGTAAAATTGTCCCACAATCACTATATAAGTACTAGAATAAGTGTTCCTCATTAATGTAGGGGTGACACTTCATAACATTTTGATTTGTTAATTTTATTGTACTTTAAATGTGGTGTAAACACGACCAAATTGACATTTTACATAAGTTTGCCATCCCATTATTTCAAATTCCTACAGTAAAATTGTAACAAAATAACATGGTGAGTACTAGAGTAAGTGTTCTTCATGTATGTATGGGTGGCACTTGATAACAATTTAATTTGTTAATTTAATTGATCTTCAAAAAGTAGTCTGTACACAACCAAATAGACACTTTACATAAGTTTGCCATCCCATTATTTGAAATTCCTACAGTAAAAATGTCCAAAAATCACACCTGTACTAAAATAAGTCCAGTCAAGTCAAATATATTTATATAGCGCTGTTTACAATAGACATATGGCAGGACCAGCATTGTTGGTACAACATTCTTGACTTCATTCCTTAACTGCAGGTGGGTAAACAGGTTTCCATCAGAACCACCTCTGGGTAAAACAACAGAAAATGTAGTTAGAATGTAGTTAGAGGTTTTACAGAGAGTTTTAGACTCCGGCAACCCTAATTATTACAGCATAACTAAAAGGGAAAGCAAGCAGGTAACAAGGTCATTAAGCTTTCACAGGACATCAGCGCCCACCTCCCCTAAGTGTAGTTCATTAATCTAAGGGTGGCACTCAAAAACAATTAGATTTTTTAATATTATTGGACTTTAAAAAGTGCTCTGTACACAGCCCATTAGACATTTTACATAAATTTGCCATCCCATTATTTTAAATTCCTGTAGTAAAATTGACCCAAAATGACATGGCGATTACTAGAGTAAGTGTTCTTCATGAATGTATGGGTGGCACTTGATAACAATTTGTTTTGTTAATTTTATTGTTCTTCTTAAAGTGATCTGTACACAACCGAATAAATACTTTTCACAAGTTTGTTATTACATTACTTCAAATTCCTACAGTAAAATTGTCCCAAAATCACAAGATGTGTACTAGAGTAAATGTTCTTCAAGGACGTATGGGTGGCAATTGATAACAATTTGGTTTGCTTTTTTTTAGTGGACTTCAAATATGTACTTTATGAATCCAGGGGTGGCATTTGAACATTTTATTTGTTAATTTTATTGTTCTTCAAAAAGTGGTCTGTGTACAACCGAATAGACACTTTACACAAGTTTGTTATCACATTACTCCAAATTGCTACAGTAAAATTGTCCCAAAATCACATGATGTGTACTAGAGTAAGCAGTATGGATGGCACTTGATAATTTGATTTGCTGTTTTTATTGAATTCAAATATGGTGTAAACACAACCAAATAGACATTTTACATAAGTTTACCATCCCTTTATTTTAAATTGCTACAGTATAATTGTCTCAAAATCACAACATCAGTTCTAAAGTAAGTGTTCTTCATAATTTTATGGGTGGCACTTGATAACAATTTGATTTGGCAATTTTATTGATCTTTAAACTGTGGTCTAAACACAACCAAATAGACATTTTACACAAGTTTGTCATTCCATCGTTCAAATTCCCACAGTAAAATTGTCCCCAAATCACAATATTAACACTAGACTAAGTGTTTTTCAATAATGTATTGGTGGCACTTGGTAAGAATTTGATTTGCTAATTTTATTGGACTTTTATAAGTGATCTAAACACAACCAAATTTACATTTTACATAAGTTAAAGATCCGATCACAACAAATTCCCCCAGTTAAAACATCTGAAATGTATTTCATTAATAACAGAACCAATGCTCTTCTTTAATGCAGTGCATCAGAATACGGTAGATTATGTTTATTAAACTGTAAACAGCAGCTTTACTCTCTTCAACGCTTCAGTTACCGTAAAGTGCAGACAGTGCGACCAAGCTTTATCACAGTGCAGATTTGTTCCTTGTCTGTGTTTGTAGTTTTGTTGGTAATTTAAGTTTATGAACGCAGGTGAGAACCATTTCCACACTTTTGTACATTACTGTGTATTGTTACTTTATGTAGTTTAAATTGTTGATTTGATTTAAACACACTTGTTTGGAACACGATGCTCACAAACTAAACCAGGCTGCTGTAAATAACTTGCTGTGTTTACTGTGTATTAATAACTGCTGGGATCAGGAGGATGATTAGGGAACATACAGCTGTCCACAGTGTAGACAAACCTTCACTCCAAGACCTGAAGAGAGTAAAAACATTATTCTGGCAAACGTTGTAGAGAATCTGAAAAAGGGAGAAGCCCACTGTTCACTTCCTTCTGGACCTGAAGATGTGGAGTGTGATTTCTGTACAGAGAGAAAATACAAAGCAGTAAAATCCTGTCTGGAGTGTTTGGCCTCTTTGTGTGAAACTCACCTTCAGCCTCATTATCAAATTCCTGCTTATACAGTGGTGCTTGAAAGTTTGTGAACCCTTTAGAATTTTCTATATTTCTGCATAAATATGACCTAAAACATCATCAGAGTTTCCTAGAAGTCCTAAAAGTAGATAAAGAGAACCCAGTTAAACAAATGAGACAAAAATATTATACTTGGTCATTTATTTATTGAGGAAACTGATCCAATATTACATATTTTTGAGTGGCAAAAGTATGTGAACCTTTGCTTTCAGTAGCTGGTGTGACCCCCCTTTGCAGCAATAACTGCAACTAAACATGTCCGGTAACTGTTCCAGTCCTGCACACCGGCTTGGAGGAGTTTTAGCCCATTCCTTTGTACAGAACAGCTTCAACTCTGGGATGTTGGTGGGTTTCCTCACATTAACTGCTCACTTCAGGTCCTTCCACAACATTTCGATTGGATTAAGGTCAGGACTTTGACTTGGCCATTTCAAAACATTAACTTTATTCTTCTTTAACCATTCTTTGTAGAACGACTTGTGTGCTTAGTGTTGTTGTGTTGCTGCATGACCCACCTTCTCTTGAGATTCAGTTCATGGACAGATGTCCTGACATTTTCTTTAAGAATTCTCTGATATAATTCAGAATTCATTGTTCCATCAATGATGGCAAGCCATCCTGGCACAGATGCAGCAAAACAGGCCCAAACCATGATACAACCACCACCACCATGTTTCACAGATAGGTTCTTATGCTGGAATGCAGTGTTTTCCTTTCTCCAAACATAACGCTTTTCATTTAAACCAAAAAGTTCTATTTTGGTCTCATCCGTCCACAAAACATTCTTCCAATAGCCTTCTGGCTTGTCCACGTGATCTGTAGCAAACTGCAGACGAGCAGCAATGTTCTTTTTGGAGAGCAGTGGCTTTCTCCTAGCAACCCTGCCATGTCCTCAGAAATCTCCTTTTTTCATAATAAACTGCTGGAGGTTTGCTGTCGTACACAGTTAATCCACACCTATCATTTTCATTTTCATTTTCATATAATTTTCAGGTGTGTTGTATAAAAATCTGTGAGGGAATTAAACATGCTAATAAATGCAGTAAAAATTAAAGTGATAATAAACACTGTAGAAGTGCTTGAGTTTAAGTTGAAAGGTAGAAGACCGGAACACTTTCTTATATTTGGGAAGTCAACTATCAAATACTGCATAATTTACACATAATAAAGATGGTAACAGATGGTAGAGCTGAAGAGGAAAGATGCTGAACTGGAACAGCTTTCACACACAGAGGATCCCGTCCATTTCCTCCAGGTAACAGCACTAAAAATAATGATATTATTGCTGCACCAGTCCAGGTAATAAAATATGTTCAGAATGTGAAAAAACGTGATGACAGTAGCGTCAAAAAGATAAGAAATAGTAAGAACTCACATGATGTCAGATAATGAGAGATTAAATTGAACATTGATGGCCGTCTCTAGTGGACAGATAGGGAGATAACAGGGCTGAGTTTTTTGGTGGACGTCTGTGGACACACTATTTAATCTCTAACTGGAAGGAAATCTGATTGGTTGCCAGCCAATAGTAAAAAGGCAGTTGGTATCTGAGAATTTATTGGAATGGTATAATTCCAGTGGTTCAGTAAATAAACCTGTTCAGCCCTGAGAAGGAAGTGAATGCAGTTTTATTGAAAGTATGTACAGTTGAGTGCTAATAATCTGTCAGTCTTCTGGTGAAGTGTTTTGACTTGGCTGTCGATGAGGGTTCAAATTGTAGGTGCAGGGGGTATTCCAGAAAGCGGGTTAAGTGATTAAACCGGGTAAGTTAACTCAGAATGAATGAAAACTCAAGGTTTTCCGTTCCAGAAACCGAGATTAAAGAGAGCCTGTGTCAGTTACTATAGCAACTTACGCTCTGAAGCTAACCTGCTCGCTGGCAGGTTAACTTAAACCTAACCCGGCGTTACTCGCACTTCTCTCATGTAAACCTGGCGTGTTCTTTCATCCAGGATCCAGTGAATACAGACATGCTAATTATTCGAAGAGATCTTAGTCAGGAACGAGTCATTAAACTTAGATTAGTAATTTCCGGATGGATTTATTCGCAAACCTTTCCGTTTTTATCACAGTCAGTCAATTCGGGGAGAGTGGGGACGGTTGCCACAAGGGGCAGCTGCAACATTATTAATCACAATAATCACAATATTAATAAAAAAGGTTGTTACAACATTAATTATAACATTATGGATGGAATGTTATGGATTGATATAGAATACCTTTAACACACACACAGTTTAGTAAGCTAAAATCATTTGTGGTTTAAATTGATTGTAGTAATTAACCCCAAACATGGTTGTTACTTAAAACACACACACACACACACACACACACACACACACACACACACACACACATGTAGCCAAGTGATAAGCATAGGGTAAAAAAAGAGGTGCTGTTGCTTTAAGACTCGTCCCCTTTTTGCCAGTGTAAGTGTAGCGCTAATGATGCACAGGTGAAATAGGCAGTTGAAGCATGGCTGGTTATAGTGCTGAGTGTGTGTGCAGCATCGGCAGATAAGTGTGGTAAATATTAAGATTTATCTTAATACTTTTTGTTAATAAGTAAAGATAAGCACCAATAGATGCATATTTTTCATGTTTCAGGTTTAGATGGTGTTTGTTTATACCAGATTATATTGGATTGTACAGGCGATTTTTCACAACATGGCCTGGTAAGTTTAATAGACGTCCGAATAGACATGTGATGATAAGGTGGTGTTTGTAAAGTAAAACAAGTTCAAAAATGTTATTTAATGTATTTCTTTATGCCTAATTGTTTTACTTCATTAAAGAAATTGTCTTTAGGTAAATCTGTACATTGTGAATGTGCCATGTGATTAGTGGGAGCAGCCACACACACTGTAAGTTGTTTTAATTCTCCTGTGTATTTTGTTTGTAAGTGCAAGTCCCAGAAATATTGAGATGGGTGGCTAATTGTGTTTTTTTTGTCCTTTGTAATTTGTATTTGATCCAAACATTTTGATCCATTTGTGTTCAAAGATTCAAGGAAGGAGTTGGAAAACTATTTTAATTTACAGTTTAAAATAAATATATGCCAGAATAAAAAACCCCAAAGACACATAGACTTTTGTGTTGTTTTTCTGTGTTGGCACGATATACTGGCCCACATACTGTATATATACAGGTGCTGGTCATAAAATCAGAATATCATGAAAAAGTTGATTTATTTCATTAATTCCATTCAAAAAGTGAAACTTGTATATTATATTCATTCATTACACACAGACAGATACATTTCTAATGTCTATTTCTTTTAATGTTGATGATTATAACTGACAACTAATGAAAACCCCAAATTCAGTATCTCAGAAAATTAGAATATTACTTAAGACCAATACAAAAAAAGGATTTTTAGAAATGTTTGCCAACTGAAAAGTATGAGCATGTACAGCACTCAATACTTAGTTGGGGCTCCTTTTGCCTGGATTACTGCAGCAATGCGGCGTCGCATGGAGTCGATCAGTCTGTGGCACTGCTCAGGTGTTATGAGAGTCCAGGTTGCTCTGATAGTGGCCTTCAGCTCTTCTGAATTGTTGGGTCTGGCGTATCGCATCTTCCTCTTCACAATACCCCATAGATTTTCTATGGGGTTAAGGTCAGGCGAGTTTGCTGGCCAATTAAGAACAGGGATACCATGGTCCTTAAACCAGGTACTGGTAGCTTTGGCACTGTGTGCAGGTGCCAAGTCCTGTTGGAAAATGAAATCTGCATCTCCATAAAGTTGGTCAGCAGCAGGCAGCATGAAGTGCTCTAAAACTTCCTGGTAGACGGCTGTGTTGACCTTGGACCTCAGAAAACACAGTGCACCTGTTATGTGTGTGCTGAGAGGGAGGACCCAAGATGCAGAGAATAACTTAAAAGTGATTTTTATTTAAATATTAATAAACAGAAATAAACAAAGAACAAAAGCCAATAAACAGAAAACAATTCGGGAACCCCAAACGAAGCCGACGACGTCTTGGCAAACTGAAAAATAAACAGAGAAAGTAAAAAACCCGAAAACGGGAAAAAAACGCGAGTCGCGAACCCTGGTCGCTCACATAACACGGACACAGCTCGCTACGGCAAGGCTTAAAAGAGGATAAGACTCAGGCGCCTATGAGGGGGCGCCGAGCGTTACAAGCTTGGGGAAAAACCACCGAGGCTTAAAGGGAACGTGAAAATAAAGAGCCGGGCTGACCAAGAGCCCGGACGGCACTGTCACCAGCGGGAGACTGGGAAGCGGCCGGTACAAAAACGAAAAGAAACTAACGAAGCCCGGTTTCGAACCCGGGTCGCTCCGGGGAGAGTGCGGCTCGCTTAGGCAGGAGCCAATGGCGCTACAGGAAAGCCGGGGCGTTGCAAGGGCTCAAAGCGCTGCTGCGCGAAGCTGGCGGCGCTAGCATTAGCCGGGAGCTAACCGGCTGAAACAGAGAAGACGCTGGCAAAGGAACAGCAGCGCAGGGGCTGCACGAAATCGCACCAGTCTAAAAACACTAAGTCTAGTTACCTCGGCCTTTCGACCTAACCACCCTACCACCGTACGGTGCCAGGGGAACCACCCTAGACTAACAAAGAAAAAGGCTGGTGCGAGGCAGCCAAAAACCAGGTTACTGAACAAACGGTGCAACGCCGGTAAGCGGGCAACGCCCACTTATATAGTGAGCGCGCAGGTGCCGGTCGTTCGCACTAATCAGCGGGTTTCTCTATTAGAAGCCACGCTGCTCTTTGTTCTGTAAGATCTGCTACGCTGAGGACAGGTGGTAAGTCCATCAGACGCCGCAGACCCCCTAACAGGACCCCCCCCTCTAGGGACAGCACCCGAGGTCCCAAGACCCGCAGACCGGTTCCTACGGAACTCGCGGATCAGTCCGGGGTCCAGGATCTGTCGAGCCGGTACCCACGAACGTTCCTCGGGGCCGTAACCTTCCCAATCCACCAGGTATTGGGTGCTACCCTGCACTCTCCTGCTATCCAGGAGGCGGCGGACCGTAAATGCAGGGGCACCCTGGATGATACGAGGGGCGGGAGGTTGTGGGGGGGGTAAAGCTCCCCCGCTCGCGAACGGGCGCAGTTGGGAGACATGAAAGGTTGGGTGTGCCTTCATCCTGGGAGGCAACTCCAACCTATATGTCACCGGGTTGATCCGTCTGACTACCTTAAACGGGCCAATGTACCTCGGTGCCAACTTGTGTGTGGTACCTTTGACGGGGAGATCCCTCGTCGATAAAAGGACACGTTGGCCTGGCCGGAACGTCAGAGCCGGCTGTCGCCTGCGGTCGGCATTGCGCTTCATGGAGCGCTGAGAGGCCAAAAGGGCCTGTCTTGCCTTCCACCAGGCAGCACGGCAGCGACGGACGTGTTGCTGCACAGATGGCACCGTGACCTCTTGTTCCTGATCAGGAAACAATGGAGGGGGATAGCCGTATTGTGCCTCAAATGGTGACATACCCAATGCGGCATGGTGCAGGGTATTGTGGGCGAATTCAGCCCACAATAATTTATCCGCCCAAGTGGCTGGATTCCCTGCTGTTAGGCACCGAAGCATCTTGCCTAGGTCTTGGATCACCCGCTCCGATTGCCCGTTGGACTCGGGGTGATACCCCAAGGATAAGCTGGCCGTCGCGCCCAGGAGTTGGCAAAAGGCTCGCCAACACTGGCTGATGAACTGCGGGCTCCGATCCGAGACAATGTCGGACGGGACCCCATGTGCTCTCACCACATGTTGCAGAACAGCCTGTGCTGTGGCCATGGCAGACGGGAGCTTGGGCAACGGAACGAAGAGGCAAGATTTGGTGAACCGGTCTACGATTACCAGTACCACCGTAAATCCCCTGGATTTTGGCAACCCTGTGACAAAGTCCAGTGCCAGGTGGGACCATGGTCTCAAAGGGACTGGCAATGGATGGAGGAGCCCGCGAGGGCGCTCTCTTGTGCTCTTGTTAGTAGCACAGACTGCGCAGGTTCGGACTAGGTCCTTGACCTGCCCCTCTATCCCCGGCCACCAGAATTTTCGGCGCAGTAGAATCAGGGTCTTAGAGACGCCTGGATGTGATCTCCCGAAACGGCCCGGGGCGGACCTTGAGGCCGAGAAAAGGGTTGGTGGGACCCTCGCTCCCGGACGCGTTGTCGGAGTCGGGTGTCAACTGAGGTTGCTAGGAGATAAGGCTTTGAGAGACGTGGGAAGATCTCGAGTAGCCAGCTCATCTTTAATTCTGTCTCCTAGCCCGCGGTGGAAAATGGCGACTAATGCTCCCTTGTCCCATCTACACTCAGCCGCCAGAGTGCGGAACTCGATGACATATTCAGCAACTGAGCGTCCCCCCTGGGACAGTTCGAGCAGTCGCGGACCCGCCTCCCTTCCCCCGGTGGGGTAAAAGAAGGTATCCTTCAGGGCCTCCCTGAAGGCAGCCTCGGAAGCGCACTCAGGGGCGTTCTGCTCCCAGAGAGCTGTCGCCCATTCTAAGGCCTTACCGGTTAGCAAAGATATTATGAATGCCACCTTAGAGCGCTCGGAGGGGAAGCGGGACGGCTGAAGCTCGAACGTGAGGGAGCACTGTAGGAGGAAGCCTCGACATTTCTTCTCCTCCCCTGAAAAACGCTCGGGGGGCGGAATGGAGGTTTCCACTCCTACAGGGGGAGCTGGAGGAGGTAAAGAAACGGGGGGGGGGCTGGGGAGCACCGGGCTGGCCGCCAGGTTTGACAGCAGCTGGGCGATGTCGGCAACCCGCTGCGTCAGTTCAGTGAGGGCCATCTCGTGCCTCCCCAAAGCGACCCCCTGATGTCGGAGGACATCGGCCATGGGTGGCGTCTCTGCTGGGTCCATGGTGGTCGCACCATACTGTTATGTGTGTGCTGAGAGGGAGGACCCAAGATGCAGAGAATAACTTAAAAGTGATTTTTATTTAAATATTAATAAACAGAAATAAACAAAGAACAAAAGCCAATAAACAGAAAACAATTCGGGAACCCCGAACGAAGCCGACGACGTCTTGGCAAACTGAAAAATAAACAGAGAAAGTAAAAAACCCGAAAACGGGAAAAAACACGAGTTGCGAACCCTGGTCGCTCACTCGCAGAGATAACACGGACACAGCTCGCTACGGCGAGGCTTAAAAGAGGATAAGACTCAGGTGCCTATGAGGGGGCGCCGAGCGTTACGAGCTCGGGGAAAAACCACCGAGGCTTAAAGGGAACGTGAAAATAAAGAGCCGGGCTGACCAAGAGCCCGGACGGCACTGTCACCAGCGGAAGACTGGGAAGCGGCCGGTACAAAAACGAAAAGAAACTAACGAAGCCCGGTTTCGAACCCGGGTCGCTCCGGGGAGAGCACGGCTCGCTTAGGCGGGAGCCAATGGCGCTACAGGAAAGCCGGGGCGTTGCAAGGGCTCAAAGCGCTGCTGCGCTAAGCTGGCGGCGCTAGCATTAGCCGGGAGCTAACCGGCTGAAACAGAGAAGACGCTGGCAAAGGAACAGCAGCGCAGGGGCTGCACGAAATCGCACCAGTCTAAAAACACTAAGTCTAGTTACCTCGGCCTTTCGACCTAACCACCCTACCACCGTACGGTGCCAGGGGAACCACCTTGGACTAACAAAGAAAAAGGCTGGTGCGAGGCAGCCAAAAACCAGGTTACTGAACAAACGGTGCGACGCCGGTAAGCGGGCAACGCCCACTTATATAGTGAGCGCGCAGGTGCCGGTCGTTCGCACTAATCAGCGGGTTTCTCTATTAGAAGCCACGCTGCTCTTTGTTCTGTATGATCTGCGACGCTGAGGACAGGTGGTAAGTCCATCAGACGCCGCAGACCCCCTAACAGCACCAACACCAGCAGATGACATGGCACTCCAAACCATCACTGACTGTGGAAACTGTACACTGGACCTCAAGCAACATGGATTCTGTGCCTCTCCTCTCTTCCTTCAGACTCTGGGACCTTGATTTCCAAAGGTAATGCAAGATTTACTTTCATCAGAGAACATAATTTGGACCACTCAGCAGCAGTCCAGTCCTTAGCCCAGGCGCGACGCTTCTGACACTGTCTCTTGTTCAAGAGTGGCTTGACACAAGGAATGCGACAGCTGAAACCCATGTCTTGAATATTTCTGTGCGTGGTGGTTCTTGAAGCACTGACTCCAGCTGCAGTCCACTCTTTGTGAATCTCCCCCACATTTTTGAATGGGTTTTGTTTCACAGTCCTCTCCAGGGTGCGGTTATCCCTGTTGCTTGTACACTTTTTTTCTACCACATCTTTTCCTTCCCTTCGCCTCTCTATTAATGTGCTTGGACACAGAGCTCTGTGAACAGCCAGCCTCTTTAACAATGACCTTTTGTGTCTTGCCCTCCTTGTGCAAGGTGTCAATGGTCGTCTTTTGGACAACTGTCAAGTCAGCAGTCTTCCCCATGATTGTGTAGCCTACAGAACTAAACTGAGAGACCATTTAAAGGCCTTTGCAGGTGTTTTGAGTTAATTATCTGATTAGAGTGTGGCACCAGGTGTCTTTAATATTGTACCTTGTCACAATATTCTAATTTTCTGAGATACTGAATTTGGGGTTTTCATTAGTTGTCAGTTATAATCATCAACATTAAAAGAAATAAACATTTGAAATATATCAGTCTTTGTGTAACGAATGAATATAATATACAAGTTTCACTTTTTGAATGGAATTACTGAAATAAATCAACTTTTTCATGATATTCTAATTTTATGACCAGCACCTGTATAATTTAGATAGTTCACACATATAAGAACCCACAAAACCTCTTAGATGTGTATTATGAAAGTCCTTTCAGCTGCTTGAATGTGGTCAGTGTAGAATTATGTACAAAGATCTAAAGAGTGTAGATGTAATGGCCAGTTAGCTCAGTTGGTTAGAGCGTGGTGCTAATAACGCCAAGGTCGCGGGCCCGATCCCCGTACGGGCCACACTCGCTTTTAACTAACTCACACACCGACTTAAACTAACTAACAAACAAGTGAGCCTTCTCTAACTAGCAGGTCCTATTGACCTGGGCTTCAAACGTCTCTGACAAGTGTGAGATCTGTGTACTTTGGTTAGTGGAAGTAGTTTTATAGCTTTATAAAAACATTGTACTTACTTACTATTTCCATTCTTGCAGGAGTGTGGGTTTACCTTCCACTTCAATAGCGAGGCGTTTCCAGCCCTGCTGGAGTTTTTAAACACCTCACCATCACTGCTGGACTGAGAATTGTCCACCAACCAGAAATATCCAGCCAAAGGTGCCCCATGGGCCTGTGACCACTGATGAAGGTCTAGAAGATGATTAACTCAAACAGCAGCAATAGATAAACGATCGTCTCTGACTTTATATTTACAAGGTGGACCAACTAGGTAGGAGTGTCTATTAGAGTGGACAGTGAGTGGACACGAGATTTAAAAACTCCAGCAGCACTGCTGTGTCTGATCCACTTATACCAGCACAACACACACTAACACACCACCACCATGTCAGTGTCACTGCAGTGCTGAGAATCATCCACCACCTAAATAATACCTGCTCTGTGGTGGTCCTGATCATTGAAGAACAGGGTGAAAGGGGGCTAACAAAGCATGTAGAGAAACAGATGGACTACAGTCAGTAATTGTAGAACCACAAAGTGCTTCTATATGGTAAGTGGAGCTGATAAAATGGACAGAATGTTATGGCTGATCGGTGTATAAGATGAGTGTGAATAAAAGTCACCAAATGCTGAAGCATCCATGATTATGATGAATTAAAAACACAGTATTCATTTGGAGATAATGAAATATTAAATGGAATGTATACTTTAATTATGTATTTCCTTAATTTCACAACGTACCAGGTGTCTGACCCTGAATTGTTGGGGAACAATTTACAACAGTGTAAAAGAATAAAGAAAATGAAGTAATTTAAAGTGAGTGAGGTAAAACTGTAATCAGGTAGTATAGAGGAGTCTGTAGTGTTTACCTCAGCTGCTCCAGGACGCGTCTCAATTTGTTCATGCTTTGGGAAAGCCTTTATAAAATGTTGATGTGAGTTATTTCTACTGCTAAATTATTTTAATTAAATTAAGGTTCAGTTAATGTGGTGACGTTTTTAACCAGCAATACAAAGTTATATTTAACGTAACTATTCAGTGCAATGTTTATTCTTAGTAGTGCACTAAGTAGGGAGTAGGCGTCATTTGAGACGAGGCCGATAGTCTCTATTCAAACTGGAAAAAGCCCTGAACTCACTTTTTTAAAAATATTTTAGACATGCTGTTTCTCACATGTATTCCTCACACGCTTTTTTTATCCCCTCATCTGTGTTTTTTAAAGCTTTCTCCAATTTGCACGTGATACTAAACTAATGTTTTTATTTCTCCCGGTGGTTGTGATTAGCAATTATTTTAAGATGAACTATAGGGCACTAGGAGGTACCGCATGTGGACGCTAGATGTCGCTGTTGTACCACTTTGTAAAATACTCCAGCAGGACATACTGAAGCTCTCTGATGAAGTAAAAGCTCTGAACCTTTTCTGTATGTTGGTCCCGCTGTTCCTCACTCCGACCACCACACAAGTTGTGCAGTTTTATGTATTTCATCATTCGCTCCATCATCTCCTCCTTTGCGTTTTTTAAAGCTTTCTGCATTTTGCACTAATTACTAAACTTGTGTTTTTACTTTCCCGGTTGTTTTAGTGCGCATTTAAACCCTGTTTTACGGTACGATTATTTGTGATATACACTGCTTTTCCTTTTATTTGTAATATGTTTGTTATACTCTATAAGCACCTTCAGCATACTCACTAATTATCCAGTCCTCATTCACATGTAAACACACGCTCAGCAGGGAGACACCGTGTTTCACCTGTCACACTACGGTGCCAATACTTTTTACTGAAGATGTTTTTATATTCATGCACACTGCCAAATTTTTTTTAAAAGGTTCGGTAAGCACCAGCACAAAGTCAACTTTCCGATTACTATTCCAGTACCTTCACAACTTTAATCTTTTAAACTGCTCAAAGACTTTTTTCCTGTCTTTCTCTCTCTGTCCACACACAGTTACAGGTAGATGTACTGAACTGTACTTCTGATGTTCACTGAGATGAAAACCTAAATTAACATCTTTGAGACTTTTGTGTATGTTTGTAGCTGATAAAGTAAAAAAATATACGTTATTGAAACTATAAAAAAGACATTTAAACTGCACTTCCTTCCTTCCTACACACAGGCATTTACATCTAGTGCTTTTATTTCTAAAATAAACATGGAAACATGGTGACACAGCAGTAAATTACAGTAGCCCTGCTGAGATCGAGGGTTTGAATCCTCATAGGTCCCCTGGGGAAGAAGGGGGCTTTGGATGGATTGGGATCCTGCATGGGGTGGACCCATCATGACCTTGACCAGGTAAAGCTGTGGTAAAACATGAAAGTGAATGAATTTGCTTGGGGGTGGAGCATTTTAGGTAGATAGGAGTTACCAGCTAATAACACCACCTGAAGCTTTCGGCTAAATTTCCCTAACAAATATTGACATACGCAGCTAAACTCCAGTAAAAGAGTGAAATCTGAATTTTAACATCGGCAAATAGGCTGTATTCTCTACCTCAGTAGTGCATTTTTATCTGATTTAAAAAGCAACTATTTATATAAATTAGGGATGCATCGATACCATTTTTCCCAACCGAGTACGAGTACAAGTACATGTATTTTTGTACTCGCCGATACCGATACCTATTTAGAATGATGCAATCGGGAGCATTATGGAATAGTGTAGTTTTTAGTGTAAAATAGTGCAGTGGAATAGTTGCTTGGGTTGCCATCACTAATTGTAAAAAAAAAAAAAACACCGCACAGACATCATTGAGAAAGCTTCTGACAAGCTAATGTTAACGTTCATTAATAAACGCACGTAATTAACGTTGTGCACATCATACATGCGATGCGATTCTGCTGATTGAAATATTTACTTTAAAAAGATAATACAGTCCGATCCCATCTGAGCCGATTCTATCAGCACGTACATTCGACTCTGAGTCGGCTCCCGCTCTGTGGTAATAACCACTATAATTAAGCCTGAGCTTTATAAGGTAAGCGAGTCACACAAAATGTTCTGTAGTATTTGGTGTTTATTTACAACCGCATCATTCATTATAACAGTAAACACTGAGAATTGACTGAGAAAATAAACTTACGCTGTGCTTACAATGAGTCGACTCCTGAATCACTTGTATCGACACTGTGAACAGAGTATTGAACACAAACACGTCCTATAACAGCGGTCGCTGCTTTTGTAACCGGTTATCTTCGCTGTGAGCTCTATTTTAAAGGGGTTTTTTTTGTCAAACGGAACTAAATAACATTAAACGTGCGTGTGAGCGTGGTCAGTGACAATAATTCAATCTGTCTCCCGTGGGTGAAAAATGAATTGCTTTAGTTTTAGAAGGGAAAAAATCTGTAATTTCACGCCCCCCGGTCAGGCACTCGCGCCCCCCCAGACAAGCACTGCCACCCCACAGGTTGAAAAGCCCTGCGTTAACGCAGCAACGTGCACTAGGCACAAGGTATCGGATGTTTAGTATCGGAGCCTCGTTTGCGAGTACGAGTACGAGTTAATGAGCGCGGTATCGGGCTAATACCCGATACCAGTATCCAGGGCTGGACTGGGAACAAAATTCAGCCCTGGACTTTTTTCTTGACCAGCCCACTACAAGCACATCGCGCCACACATATCACCCCCTAATCAAATGTTAGATGATTGATATTAATAGTTTTCATCTATCTTACCACTAAAGTTAATAACTCACTATAATAAAAATTAAAATAATAAAAAAATAACTACAAACAAATATATATATTTCCAACACTTTCCTTTGGGATTAATAGTTCTATCCATCTATTTTATTCACACGTGATTCACGTTTGTTCCAAATTAGTGCATTGCTCCGATGAGCAAAGAAATAAATACTTTATATGTTGACAAGGGAAATTAACCATGTGCGCTATGAACATAATCACTCTAAAAAATTTCCTGAACAGCTGCATTTTCCTTTCTGTATTATAGAGGACAAGATAGTGTTTACTTTTTCTGAAGAGCAGAGACTAATGGTACCGTCTCAAATTATATCCACCGCCCTATGTAGTGCACTATCTTGGACATGATATCATAGAACTTTTACAAAAATCGTCCTTAAAACGGCTGGTTTAAAGCCCCTGATATCCAACAGTAGCTTAGATAACTACTTATTAATCATTCAGCGACTGTTAAAAGAAATGTTTTGTACTGTTAGGCAGTACCCTAAGTAGGGCATAGGCGACATTTGAGATGGGCCCACAGTCTCTTCTTAAACGGCGTTACTAATGAAGCAGAGTCACTGAACACTAACTTTTCCTTTTCTGCTCTCTGGATATGCTGTAGTTCCTCACTGCCAAACAGGTTGTCCAGTTTCCTGCACTTTTCTGCACCTCCTTTACGCTTTTTCGATCCTTTCTCCATCTCGCACTCATTCATAGTTTTTGTTCTGGTGCTTGTGATTACGGTTTATCCTGGGGGAGGGACATTTCTGTGATTGGCCAATGGACATGCAGCGAGGATACTGTGGTGGGCCAATGCACACTTCAGGATTATTATTCAGGAATATTTAAAACAGAATTTATTTTTCACTCTCTCAGCGGCCCACCGGGAAAACTCCCGACCCTCCCGATGGCCAGTCCATCCCTGCCAGTATCGGTACTCATGCATCTCTAATATAAACACACATTGATCTAATTTCTTAATCTTAGAAGTTCACTAAATACACTTTTACTTTACTTTTTACTTCAGTTCTCCAGTTACTTTCAAAAACCTGTACAGCAATAATCCATTTTAATAGATCAGTCATCAGGATCAGTTTCTAACACTAAATATCAGTGTTCATTTAGTAAACGAAAAAAGTAGATCCAATCATCAGTCTTTCTGTTGCTTTAAAATTATTAATATAGAATAGAATTACTCCTACCGCTCATTGTGCTGCTATTCTTCATAATCCCAGTCCTCACAAAACTAAACTAACAATAAACAGAAAAAACATCGTCCACAAAACACATCCAGAGAAACATAGTGCAGAATGAGGCAGATCAAGCTGAAGAGGGACATGCAAATACTGAAAATGCAAACTACTCGACACACAACCTTCTATCAGCTCATTGTTTGAAACGCAGAAACCAAAACTGAAAGCTTTTTTTTCTGTACAGTGCTTTACATCAATATTCATCCCTTACACTTTCCACATTTTGTATTGGTACAACCTAAACTGAAATAAACTGCAGAACTCAGCTGCTAGAATTCCTACAATCCCACAATTAAACATCTACACTGACTTCCTGTTCCTGTCTGAATTAAATATAAAACACTTCTTCTGTTTTAGGTTCTACATGTCTTGGCCGCACAGACATTTCCAGTCTTCTCCAACCCTATTTACCCACTCGCACTATTCGATTCTATGACAGATATTTGCTCTCTGTTCCTTATTCAAGGCTACATACTTTTGGAGATAGTTTTTTGGAGATACTTATAGCGTGGTTGCCCTAAAATAATGTAATACACCTTCTTTCTGTATGCCTGCGTGTACCTTATCCCCCCCTTCAAAACAAACAACCCATCATTTCAGATTTGAAAAATAAAGTAAAATCTGATACAATAACAATTTAAACATTTTTGAAAAACAGTTATTTTTCTTTGACTGAGTAATTAAACAGAAACACTAATAAGCAATTCAAATTCAATTGAATTGGTGGTGTACAAAATTCTGTAATGTCATTTAACCTTGTTATTGCCTTCAAATTACTCTTTATGTGATTATGATTAAAGTAAACATTTAATTAAAACCAATAAAAGGTACTTAGAGAGTCAATGGGCTAGTGAATGTGCCAGTGCCAGTAGGACTATGATCCAAATAGGGCTGCACATAACGAATTTTATTCCCAATTAATCGATTCATCTAATAACTACAGTGCTGTGAAAAAGTATTTGCCCCTTACAGATTTCTTTTGTTTTTGCACATTTGTCACACTTAAATGTTTCAGATTATCAAACAAATTTGAATATCAGACAAAGATAACCTGAGTAAATACAAAAACAGTTTAAATGATGATTTCATTCATTAAGGGAAAAAAGCTATCCCAAACAACCTGGCCCTATGTGAAAAAGTAATTGCCCCCCATGAATTAACTGTGATTAACGACAATTTTAGGAAAGCTGGATTTAATTTCACTAGCCACACCCAGGTCTGATTACTGCCAGATCTGTAGAATCAAGAAATCACTTAAATAGCACCTGTCTGACAACATGAAGTAGGCTAAAAGATCTTAAAAAGCAACACATTATGCCCCAAGTCAGAAATTCAAGAACAGATGAGCAACAAAGTCATTGACATCTATCAGTCTGGAAAAGGTTACAAAGTCATTTCTAAGGCTTTGGGACTCCAGCAAACCACAATGAGACCTATTATCCATGAAGGGAAAAAACATGGAACAGTGATGAACCTTCACAGGAGTGGCCGGCCTACCAAAATTACTCCAAAAGCGCATCGACAACTCATTCAGGAGGTCACAAAAGAACCCAGAACAACATCTAAAGCACTGCAGGCCTCACTTGCCTCAGTTAAGGTCAGTGTTCATGATTCAACAATAAGAAAGACCTGGGCAAAAATGGTATCCATGGGAGAGCTCGAAAGTGAAAACTACTGCTGACTAAAAAGAACACAAAGGCTGATCTCACATTTGCCAAAAAAAAAAAACCTAACACAGCATTTCAGAAAAAGAACATCATACAACAGTCAAACATGGTGGTGGTAGTGTGATGGTCTGGGGCTGCTTTGCTGCTTCAGGACCTGGACGACATGTTGTAACTGATGGAACCATGAATTCTGCTCTCTACCAGAAAATCCTGAAGGAGAATGTCCGCCCATCAGTTCGTGACCTTAAGCTCAAGCGTACATGGGTTCTGCACCAGGACGATGATCCGAAGCACACCAGCAAGTCAACCTCTGAATGGCTGAAAAATAACAAAATGAAGGTTTTGGAGTGGCCTAGTCAAAGTCCAGACTTAAATCCAATTGAGATGCTATGGCATGACTTTAAACAGGCCGTTCATGCTCGAAAACCCTCCAATGTGGCTGAATTAAAACAATTCTGCAAAGAAGAGTTGGCCACAGAGATGTGAAAGACTCATTGCCAGTTATCGCAAACGCTTGATTGCAGTTGTTGCTGCCAAGGGTGGCACAAGCAGTTAGGTTTAGGGGGCAATTACTTTTTCACACAGGATCAGGTTGAATTTGATAGCTTTTTTCCCTTAATAAATGAAAACATTATTGAAATTCACTCAGGTTATCTTTGTCTGATGTTGAAATTTGTTTGATAATCTGAAAAGTGTAAGTATGTAAGGGGGCAAATACTTTTTCACAGCACTGTATGTGATGGTTGAAAATGTAAATCAATTTCTGGTAAAACTCAAACTCTCTCTCACCTTTAGTTCAGCAGAAGTGAAACTGATCTGATCCTGTTCTGTTCGAGTGCGGATCTGTTCCGTGTCTGTGTTTGTAGTTTTGTTGATAATTGAAGTTGATGAACGCAGGTGAGTTTATACATTTCCACACTTCTGTACATTACTGTGTATTGTTACTTTATGTAGTTCAAATTGTCGATTTCACTTGTTTAGAACATGACGTTTACAAACTGGAGGAATAAACATATTGATAAATATATTGCTAGAATCAGGTCTAAAAAGACAGAAAGTGGAAGTATATTTTTACTCTAAAATAAATATATTTAAAGTTTTTTTATAATATATATTTTAATGTACTCCAAGTGCACTTGGAATACTGATTGTGCAGTTGTGAAGTGTGCTTTAATTTCACTTTAAGTGTATGTAAAACATGGAGTTAAATACACATGCAGTAGTATAATTAAGGTAAATTAACTACTTAAAAGTGTTTCAATTTAGTATAGTTTAGTGCATTTAATCCAATTAAAGTCGAGCTTTTGTATTATTTTTGTACAATTACAGTATAATTAGCACATTTTAAGTGTATTGATCATTAGGGTGACAATAATACACTTTAGTGCACTCTAGCCTACTGAAGATTAGTATGCTTAAGTATACTTCTTTTTACTATGGAAGTAACTTTATGAAAAAAATACACTTAAGTAAACCTGTATAATGTTTTAAAAGTGTGCTTTAAGTGAGTTACTACAGCAGTTGTTTAACGTACTTTGCAAAAATATATTAAACATGTATTTGAAGACAAGTATATAACTATATTCAATTAAATGAAACTTGATTGTAACTAAACGTATACTTCAGGTTAATGTATTTATTAAAATTATACTTTTTGATACTTTTATACTTAGATGAATCTTAGTAAGTATTTTTTTCACTAGGGACAATATCAGCTGCAGCAGAAAGAACTGAGAAACAGGTAAAAATATTATACAGCTCTCTTTAACAAGTAACAACTCATTAGTTCTGTTTATATTTTATACATATCTTTATATTTTATACATATATTTTATGTTATACAGCTCTCTTCAACAAGTAACAGATCATTTATAGTTATGCTGTGTATAAATGACAAACATTTAACTGGAGCAGAATTAGATTATTAAAATGCTTTTCTATTCTCTAATTGTACAATTTATTAGGTACGTTTACCTTTTATATTTATATTATTGTTGCACCAGTCCAAGTAATAAATTACAGCAGTTTGTAACCTTGTAACTTGACGTCCCCTAAACTCAAAATCTTTGAATTCTGACACCTTTTGTTGAGAAATTTGTTCTCTCGATTATTGTTAGCTTTCATTCAAACATGTTGGGGAGAGCCAGAAACGCAACAGAAACCACATCACAAGCAAAGCATACTCTCCTGTCTTCCCAGAGGTCTCCTTTTTATAGACGTTTTCCCCTGGTGGTAGCTTTGTGCATCTTCGTGCATCTTCCACAAATCTGTAACATAGAGAAAACCCCCCCTACATAAAACACATTATGACCCATAAAGTCGTAACACTCGAGGTTCTGAGATATTGTAAGAATCAGATTCAGCTTTTTCGAGAGTCTGTTTTAGTACAATAAGTCATGTTAAGTTTTGTGCACCGGCACCCCAATCCATAGGAAATAATGACACAGCAGCACAAAAGCGTGTTTGTCACTTCTCATGTGAATGCGCCAGTACTGAACAGAATACGGTATTCCACGATCAAGCATCTCCATGATTAAAAGCTATAAGAAAACAATAAAGAAGAAAAGGTAAAATGCAGCTTTTATTGTATTTTTTATTGACTTTTAACTGTTTTTAATTGTATTTCACTGTTTCTATATTATATTTGTGGTATTTTTAGTGTATAAGTGACAAAAACAACCCCATTAATTTACATTACACTAAAATACAGTATATGCAGTTCCACGGGATCATGGGACACATTAACGAGTTTCCTAAACATGAGAAAAAATACCTTAAAACTCAACATTTATCCATTTAACATGTTTCTGGAACAGTGTTTACAGTGTAAATTTGCTCTTGTACCAACTGTTTTCAAATCCCTTGTAGTCACGAGTTTTACAATGAGTGAATATTTACATAAATTAATAAAGTTAATGTTAACCTGATAAATATTTAGTTATTTTTGTTGAATTCAGGTCATAGAGAATTTTACAAATCACTGCTCTGCTTTTCTCTTACATTTTACTTACTGTCCCAACTTTTCTGGATGTTTGATTCGTATTAGAGATCATGAAATACTGGTAATGTTATTTGGTGAAACATCACTGTGCTCTCTCTGTGAACATTATCTGTCTGGATGTAGAATTTTCAGTCTCTCTCGGCTCCTGCTGGATCTGCAGAATCAGCCGCCATCACAATCAGTCCTGAAAAGTGTGAGAAGATACCAGATGGAGGTGAGTTCAAGCCCTCAGTGTTCAATTGTCTCCAAAATGCTTCGGTACTCAAACATCAAACAAAACAATCAAATCCACCAACATGAACATTTTACATCTAACAACATCATTCATTTACTCATTAACCCAGTACTGGTCATTGTCACAGTGAGTCCAGGGTTGAATGAAATACACTCACACTTAATCCATTACTCAGAATTAAGGTATTTTTACACAAACACTGGGAGAACATGTCAAATGTTTATTTACTTTTAATTTTAACTGTTAATTGTACTGTTACTTTTTCTTCAATGAAGAATGTCCATATACCTCCTGAACCTGAAATCAGAGAAGATTTTCTACAATGTAAGTTTCTGACAAGCACACAAACATACACAGGGAAGTGAAAAAGTATTCCCCCCCCAGTACACACGTCTGTGTGTGTGTGTGTAGTGTCTATGTGTATTTGTGTAGTGTTTGTGTAATGTATGTGTTCTTGTGTGTTTGTGTAGTGTCTTTGTTTGTCTCTGCAAGGTCTGTGTGTATGTGCAGTGTTTGTGTTTTTGTGTGTGTTTGTCTTTTGTCACACTCTTACACACACACACACACACTATACACACACACTCACACTGTACACACACACACACATTTGATCGTGCATTTGCAGTTTATGCTCCGAGGCTATGGAACACTCTACCTCCTAATATTCGACAAGCACCTTCGGCCGCTGTTTTTAAATCACTCCTAAAAACATTCATTTATAAGCTGGCATTTGAACAGTGAGGAGCCGTGGTAATTATAATTGTTTAGTCTATTTTTATCTGTTTTTTATTTTCTCTCTTACTCTGTATTTTTATTTGGTTCTTACTTTTTTAACATAATGTTGTGTTATGTATGCTTGTTCGATGTACAGCACTTTGGTCAACGTAAGTTGTTTTAAGAGTGCTTTATAAATCAAATTTACTTACTTACACTATACACACACACACACACACTGTACACACACACACTGTACATACACACTGTACACACACACACTCTGTACACACACACTGTACACACTCTCTCTCTCTCTCTCTCTCTTGTATGTTAATTGGTTTATTTTGTGTTTCCTCTCCAGATTTTTGTCGGTTCACACTGGATCCAAACACAGTTAATAAAAAGCTCTGTCTGTCTGAGGAGAACAAAGTGGTGACCTGCAGTAGAACATCACAGTCGTATCCTGATCATCCAGAGAGATTTGATCATTGGCCTCAGGTTGTGTGTAGAGAGAGTGTGAGTGGACGCTGTTACTGGGAGGCTGAGTTGAGTGGGGATGATGAGGTTGATATAGCAGTGTCATATAAAAGCATCAGCAGGAAGGGATTCGGTGATGAGTGTTGGTTTGGATGTAATGATCAGTCCTGGAGTTTGTTCTGTTCTCCATCCAGATTTTCATTCTTGCACAATAAGAAAGAGATTAAAATTCCCATAATGCCGAGTTCCTCTAGAATAGGAGTGTATGTGGATTATGAAGCAGGAACTCTGTCCTTCTACAGCGTCTCTGATACAATGAAGCTCCTCCACAGAGTTCAGACCACGTTCACTCAGCTCCTCTACCCGGGGTTTTATCTTCGTTCAGGATCAAAAGTGAAACTGTCAGATTTAACAAATTAAATGTAAAATTTACATGAAAGTGTAACATTAAACTGTTTTAGAATCCGTGAGGCAGTGATACATTTATGAAGACTTCTATTTTGTCTATTATAAGCAAAATCTTATTATAAAAATAATCATTTTCCTTTTGAACCACAGGTTGGTCATTTCAGCAGTAGCGAGCGCTTATGAGCAGTAATAACTGAGAGATGTTTGGTGTTTCTAGGCTGTTTAGTACATTAAGCCACATGAGGTGTTTTAGACTCTCCTGGAGAAGCTGATTCTCACCTGATTTCTCCTGAGCTGTAAAACACAAGTTTAAAAGTGAAACCAACACATGGTGAGGAATAATACAGCAGAACTTAGATACGTGTGGATGGTTTCAGAGGGGATTTGATTCTTTCACAAAAATAGTTATTTGTATTGTGGTACGTTTGTTCAGCCATCAGTTTATCTCTGCTCATTCAGCCTACAGCAGTTTAGACCCGCCCACTTATCCACCATTTTGCCTCCACGATGAGCCTGTATAGAGAGAGATTTGATTTTTAAAATTACATTTTATTACAACGTAATGTTTATTTTCTCCAGAAGATATTTTTTACTTTATACCATACAAATGTGGTATGTTTGAGAACAACCCAGGCTTTCATCCAATGACTGTTTCTTGATTCTTTTAGCAAGACCACCGCTACAGGCTCTGTATTATTACATTATAAATTGAGTTATAATATTTGAGTAACAATTCTATTGTTTTCATTTTGTTAGTACTTTTATTTCAGGTTCATCATTTTCTTCCTCTGTTTTATTCTCCTTAATTTCCTTTATCCATTTAAAAGGTTTTGTTGTTTTATTGTTTGATATTGTTTTTTAATTTCCATTTTATTTTATTTTTTTACTTTTTTTTTTCCATTAAGTCAGTGCATGCCTGTGTGGGTAAAAATCTGTGTGTAAATTCATATAAAATGTCTTTTAGCTGTTGATTTTTGCTCCTTTATATTTTAATCTTATGGCTGGGTTCAGAAATAGGGGTTGGTTCAGGATCTGGTTCCTTTCTTTTGAAGTAAAAACAGTAAAATCCATCAAATCTTTAATGATCTTTTTTACCCACCGCCATCAGACTCTACAACGAGCCAGATCTAATGTTGTTGGACTGATTAGGGCTGTTTTTCCTTTAATGTAAACCACTTTTTTTTTACTGAAGTCACTTTATTTTCTAGACCCCAAATTTGCTTTTACATTTTGTTATTGTCATTATTATTATTGTTATTAATAATCTAGTGATAGTAATGGTAATAATGTTTATAATAGTGGTGATAATGGTAGTGGTAATTATAATGGTAATAATAAATGTGTATATTGATACTTTATTGATACAGTATACTGTTTTTACTTCATATTTGTATATAGCGGTGACCCTGTATATTCCTCCCTTACTGTTTTTGTTCTATATTCTATGTTTGTGCAACATGTGTAGAGTTCTGTGTAGAGTTCTGTGTTTTACTGCTGTAACAAAACAATTTCCATCGGGATTAATAAAGTTTTATCTATCTATCTATATTGTATTATTTTTATTTAACAATTTAGTATTTTTTGTATTTAAAAAAAATATTCAGGAATTAAGAACTAAAGCTTTGTAACCCTAATTAATCAACTGTCCAATCAGTTTTACCTTTTATTCTTGAACAGAAATAATTTTGCATAGTAAAAAATAAAAAAGTACAGAAATAACAGCTGAAGTACAATTTCAGGTGCTGAAACTTCAATGTACAACTGAATACAACTGAACAGTAGCAAATATTTAAGAATGCAGTATGTAGTGTGGGTCTGCATCATTATACACACCTCAGAAAACAGTCTAAAATGACAAAGTTAAAGGTTCTTCTGTATAAAGTGTTTTGTGTGGTTTTGTAGGCAGCAGTGAGTGACTTTTCTGGTACATGGTTAAGAAAAGGTTGAATCCAGATGATTTGGGAATACCATGTGCTGGAAGCTTTTATCCACACACACCCACCTTCACTCCAAACCTCCTGTTGTATAAGCTGGACGGGTAAGAGCCCAGCTAACACAGAACGTTCCCGTAATGTTAGATTTTGGTTCCCCTATGGTTATTTTTAGGGAACCATCCCATAACGTTATGGTAACGTTCCTTAAGGTTTTCTTTCTTATGTGTTTAAAGTAACGTTCCAGTAACGTTCCCGGAAGGTTTTTAAATTAACCCAGCTAGCACAATCATCTGGCCCAGTTCCCACTTTTCTATCGGCACAGTCGGCCGAGTGTCAGAATCGACCAGAATCAATGTAGCCAGATCCGGCCCAAATGTGACCACAGCTGGGTTTGGCTGGTGCTCGTAGAAACGCGTGCGCGCCGATGCTGGTTGTCCGGCTGTGGCCCAGCGTCCAGTCTCTGATTCAGCGCCGGCAGAACGAGCGTCACCATGGCAACAGTGCGACGCGAGCCGTTGAAAAAGAGAAATCGTTCGTTCGTGTGAGGTAAATAAACGTTTAATCTTAACAACTTTTTACTTAGTAAAATGTAAGCAGAATGTCTATTAATGAGTTTTGGATTAAGATAGAGAGCAATTTGGAAATGGAAACTGTTAGGTAATGTTATCTAGTGAGTTTCAGGTTAACTGGTAGTCTGGACTGAAACACTTCAGGTAACGTTAGCTAAAAGGCTAACAGTTTCTAGCATTAGACAACAGCTGCTAAATAATTAAAGTTCATTGAATACTGTGGATAACGTTAACTTAAAAGCTACAATAAGCAACAAGAACAACAACAACAATAATAGTAAAACAATAATAAGCAACAGATGACCTACCATCTCTGACTACATCCACAAGGTAACCTAACAAAGCAGGTGTGTATAATATAAGAGTGGACAGTGAGTGGACACGGTATTTGAAAACTCCAGCAGCGATGCTGTGTCTGATCCACTCATACCAGCACAACACACACTAACACACCACCACCATGTCAGTGTCACTGCAGTGCTGAGAATGATCCACCACCTAAATAATACCTGCTCAGAGGTGGTCCTGGGAGTCCTGACCATTGGAGAATAAGGTAAAAGAGGGCTAACAAAGTATGCAGAGTAACTGATGGACGACAGTGGAACTGTAGAGCTACAAAGTGCTTCTATAGATAGATCACTTTATTAATCCCATAGGGAAAGTCAGTAAATGGTTAGTAAACTATATGGTTAGTGGAGCTGATAGAAAAAGAGTATACATACAAGGAGGTTTAATGTTATGGCTGATCATATATAGTTTTATAACCCAAAGATTGTCCCTTGTATTTTTTGTAGATATTCAAGTGTCAACTACCATCACTGAGCCACATTTGCTTATTCACCTCTCATACATGAGTAAAAACTATGAACACTACTCTGCAGCATCAAACAGCCGGTGTAGATCATCAGCCAAGGTCACAAGATCCAGCAAGAAGGTTCTGGGTTCGATCCCCAGGTGGGGCGGTCTGGGTCATTTCTGTGTTGTTTGCATGTTCTCCCCATGTCCGTGCAGGTTTCATCCGGGTGCTCCGGTTTCCTCCCACAGTCCAAAGACATGCAAGTGAGGTGAATTGGAGACACTAAATTGTTCATGACTGTGTTTGATATAACCTTGTGAACTGATGAATCTTGTGTAATGAGTAACTACCGTTCCTGTCATGAATGTAACCAAAGTGTAAAACATGTCGTTAAAATCCTAATAAACAAACAAACATTACTTCTTTATATTGTTTATATACAGTATATATATATATATATATATATATATATATATATATATATATATATATATATATATATATATATATACAGTGTATCACAAAAGTGAGTACACCCCTCACATTTCTGCAAATATTTTATTATATCTTTTCATGGGACAACACTATAGAAATAAAACTTGGATATAACTTAGAGTAGTCAGTGTACAGCTTATATATCACTGTAGATTTACTGTCTTCTGAAAATAACTCAACACACAGCCATTAATGTCTAAATGGCTGGCAACATAAGTGAGTACACCCCACAGTGAACATGTCCAAATTGTGCCCAAAGTGTCAATATTTTGTGTGACCACCATTATTATCCAGCACTGCCTTAACCCTCCTGGGCATGGAATTCACCAGAGCTGCACAGGTTGCTACTGGAATCCTCTTCCACTCCTCCATGATGACATCACGGAGCTGGTGGATGTTAGACACCTTGAACTCCTCCACCTTCCACTTGAGGATGCGCCACAGGTGCTCAATTGGGTTTAGTCCATCACCTTTACCTTCAGCTTCCTCAGCAAGGCAGTTGTCATCTTGGAGGTTGTGTTTGGGGTCGTTATCCTGTTGTCTCACTCCACGCTCCTGAGAGATAAAATTTGTTTGTTTATTGCCAATTCTTATTCCGCACTGGTTTTCTGTGTACATAGATTTGATAAGATCATATGTTTTACCCCCTACACCACTTTCTAATAGTTTGTAAAACAATCCTTGATGCCAAATTGAGTCAAAAGCCTTTTTAAAGTCAATAAAGCAGGCAAATATTTTTACATGGTTTTGAACTACATATTTTTCAATGAGGGTGTGTAGGGTGTAAATATGATCAGTTGTGCGGTAATTTGGTAAAAATCCAATTTGACTTTTACTCAGGACATTGTGCTCAATAAGGAAGCTTGAAAACCTTGAGTTAATTATACTACAGAATAACTTCCCCAGATTACTGTTCACACAGATGCCCCGGTAATTATTAGGGTCGAATTTATCTCCACTTTTGTAAATTGGTGTTATGAGACCTTGATTCCAGATTTCAGGGAAGGAACCTACACTCAGAACCAGGTTAAAGAGTTTTAAAATGGCCAATCGAAATTTGGAACAGCTGTGTTTAATCATTTCATTCAGGATTCCATCAGGTCCTGATGATTTCTTTGGTTTTAATTTATTTATTTTATTAAGGAGTTCCTGCTCAGTAATGGAGGAGTCTAAAGGGTTTTGATTATCTTTAATAGCCAATTCAAGTTCTATAAGTCTTCTATTGATGTCATTTTGTTCTGAATTTGTGTTGAATTTTATGTTTTTAAATAGTGATTGGAAATGGGTTGTCCATATATCCCCATCCTGAATGGCTAATTCTTCTAATTCTCTTTTATTTAGTTTGTTCCAGTTGTCCCAAAATTGATGTGTGTTGATTGACTCCTCAATTAGTGTCAGTTGTTTGTTTGTGTGTTGTGCTTTTTTGGTTCTGAGTGTACGTTTATATTGTCGAAGCTTTTCACAGTAAAGAAGTCGTATGTTAGTGTTGTTTGGGTCTCTGTGTTTTTGATTTGATAATGTTCTGTCTTTATCAAACCAGCTGTCATCTTTTGTTAATTTGGGTTTTAGTGTAGATCTAAGTTTTAGTTTTGCCTTCTCTGCTGTTCTTCTAAAGATTAGGTTAATTTTTTGGACTGCCTGATTTACTCCTTCTTTACTGTGAGTGTACGCAGTGTCCAGAAAGCTATCTAAGAGTGTTTGAGTTTGGTGGCTGATGATTGCTTTCTGGAACTCTTCTGCGCTGTTCTCGGCCCATCTGTAGGATCTGGGGATGTTGTACAGCTTACTGGGCCGTGTGTGTGTGGTGGGGTTAGTTTCTGTCTTTTTAATGAACACAGTAATTTGGCTGTGATCAGACAGAGGGGTTAGTGGTTTGACAGTGAATGCACTGAGAGAGAAAGGGTCTAAATCTGTTACCATATAATCTACTGTACTGTTCCCAAGAGATGAGCAATACGTGTATCTTCCTAAAGAGTCCCCTCGTATCCTACCATTGACAATGTACAGACCCAGACTTCGACAGAGCTGCAGGAGGTCTTTTCCGTTTTTGTTTATCCCAATGTCATAGTTATTCCTGTAAATGGAAGAGGAATGATTATTAAGGAACATATTATTCTTAATAAAGTGATCTCCGTGTGTTTTTAAAGTGTCTGATTGTGTTCCTGTTCTTGCATTCAGGTCTCCACAGATGAGCACATTTCCCTGGGCCTCTCTCTCTCTCTCTCTCTCTCTCTCTCTCCCTCTCTCTCTCTCTCTCTCTCTCTCTCCTTTAGTTCAGCAGAAATGAAACTGATCTGATCCTGTTCTGTTCGAGTGTGGATCTGTTCCGTGTCTGTGTTTGTAGTTTTGTTGATAATTGAAGTTGATGAACGCAGGTGAGTTTATACATTTCCACACTTCTGTACATTACTGTGTATTGTTACTTTATGTAGTTCAGATTGTTGATTTGATTTAAACACACTTGTTTTGAACAGAACACTCACGAACTAAACCAGGAAGTCTTGGACATTCTCCTGACATTCGAGTTTCTTTCGGCTCGTTCTCGGCTAATAAACATCCAAAAATGAGTGAAACTGCATTAACTGATTCTGCAGTAAACAAGGAACAAACTACAATCAAATCTGTTTAAAACGTTTTTATCTGTACATTTTTATTTTCTGTTATTTTGTAAATGTGAGGTTCATCTGTGTTGAAATGCTAAGGAAGTGCTAAGGGAGCGTCTACAAAGTGCATGAAGCCGAGGTGTAGTTATTACCCAGTGGCATGTACCATTCAATACAACTGTATAAAGTCCTACAGTATGAGTACAGTAACAATATATAGTGTAAACAATTCTAAAATCAATCATTTTAATATAATAAACGATGCAGTAGTTACCTAGTGACATGTACCACCCACTACACTTAAATTACAGAAACAAACCCTACAGTATGGGTACAGTAATAAAGAATTAAAAGTAAAAAAAAAAAAAAAAATTTATTTAGTAGTTAACTAGTCACTTGTACTAGTTACTACAACCACATTATAAAAATCCTACGGCATGGGTACAGGGTATATTAATAATAAAATATAGAAGATTAACAAAAATTAAGAAACACAAATTTTGATAAGATGAAGGTTGTAGTAGTTAACTAGTGTATTATACTGCTTACTACAACAACATTACACATTAAAAGTCCCACAGCATTTTTACAGTAGATAATCAAAAAGTTTAAAAATGAACAAAAATCTAGAAACGTAAACATGAACATAACACTCACGAACTAAACCAGGAAGTCTGAGCTGCTGTAAATAACTTGCTGTGTTTACTGGTGTTTCTGTTTACGTGTAGAAAAATGGCCGAGTCCAAAATTTCAGTAACTCAGGACGAGTTCAGCTGTTCAGTCTGTCTTGAAACACTGAAGGATCCAGTAACTACATCATGTGGACACAGTTTCTGTATGGTGTGTATTAATAACTGCTGGGATCAGGAGGATGATAAGGGAACATACAGCTGTCCACAGTGTAGACAAACCTTCACTCCAAGACCTGTTGTGAGGAGAAACACAATTCTGGCTGGAGTTGTGGAGAAACTGAAGAAAACAGAACTTCAAGCTCCACGTCCTGGTCACTGTTCTGCTGGACCTGAAGATGTGGATTGTGATTTCTGTACAGAGAAAAAATGCAAAGCTGTTAAATCCTGTCTGGTGTGTTTGGCCTCATTCTGTGAAACTCACCTTCAGCCTCATTATCGAATTCCTGTTTATAAGACTCACAAGCTGGTTAAAGCCTCCAGACGACTCCAGGATCAGATCTGCTCTCAGCATGATGAACTGCTTAAGGTTTACTGTCGTACTGATCAGCAGTGTATCTGTGTGTTGTGTATCATGGATGATCATAAAGGACATGATACAATATCAGCTGCAGCAGAAAGAACTGAGAAACAGGTAAAATATTTTATACAGCTCTCTTTAAGAAGTACCAACTCATTATCATTTACACTGACGTTGTTTATGTGGTGCTCATACACAATACAAGTAAATCCTGAATTGTTATTCTGTGTAGAAGCAGCTGCTGGAGATCCAGAGAAAATTCCAGGAGAAAATCCAGAACAGAGAGAAGGAACTTTGTGAGCTGATAAACGCTGTGGAGTCTCACAAGGTAAGTTTTATAAACAAAAAGCTCTCAGGATCAGTCCGACTCTCCTCCATTAAACCAATCTCTATTAAAAATGAGATATTTTATATCTCAGGTAACTTTGTAAGTGATGGAGCATTTTTGTTCATGAATTTAAAATAAATCTTTCAATTCTGCCTGGTTAGTTGGTGATTAATGCTGTACAGCAATTCTGAGGTTGTGCTAACAATTATAAGGGTGATAAGATCAGATTGGGGCTTTGACAGAGCCATCCAAAAAGATTATTGATTGTTGCTTTGGATCAAGATGCTTGAACATAAATGACTGTATAAGATTTCTGGTAAAGACTTGAGAAGATCACTACATTGAATTTCCCAGTCCTGGCCAGGCTGCTGTTTCCTGATACTCAAAACAATTTCTGTAACACCATGCTACCACCAGCACATTTTACAGTATACATGGTGTTTTTAGGTTTCATTAGATTTAATCCACACATATAATTTTAAATTAGGGACATACAGGAGCATTGTGTTGTATTGAAAATCTGTGAGGAAATATAACATGCTGATAAATGCAGTAAATATAAAGTGATGATGAACACTGAAGAAGTGCTGGAGTTTGAAAGTTTCCTTTTTCTGAATCTTCTAACAGTGTTCTGCACAGACAGCAGTGAAGAACATTGAGAGGATCTGTACTGAACTAATCAACTCAATTAACAGAAGATGCTCTGAGCTAAAAGATCTGATCAGAGATCGAGAGACAGCAGAAGTAAGTCAAGCTGAAAAACTCCTGAAACAGGTGGAACAGCATATTGTAGAGCTGAAGAGGAAAGATGCTGAACTGGAACAGCTTTCACACACAGAGGATCCCGTCCATTTCCTCCAGGTAACAGAACTAAAAATAATTATATTATTGCTGCACCTGTTCAAGTAATAAAATATGTTCAGAATGTTAAAAAACTTGATGACAGTAACATCAAAAAGATAAGAAATAGTATTTTGTGACTTGTAAACATCTGCTGGTTTTAGAAACACGTGATGCAGACAATAAAAGATTGGGTTCAATATTTAGGTAATGGTGGCCTGTAGTGGACAGGTAGTGAAATAACAGGGCTGGTGTTGCTTGATGAAGAATGTTGTGTTTAAACTGTAGGATTATTTAATAATGCATTTTAGAGTCGTTGCTCATAAAAACTGGTCTGTACCTGAATGCTTCTTTTATACCCAAACACAGCTGGATTATCTGTTTAAGATGTTTTTGGAACATTTTACAATCTTCACAGTAGTCTAAATTTGTCCTTGTACCGACTATTTTCAACAGTTTTACAGAAACAAGTTTATTATTTTATTAGTTTAATCTAATTCTGTGAACATTATCTGTCTGGATGTAGAATTTTCAGTCTCTCTCGGCTCCTGCTGGATCTGCTGAATCAGCCACCATCACAATCAGTCCTTTCCTCTCATTTGATGATGTTACAAAGTCTGTATCTCAGCTGAGAGAGAAAGTAGAAGAATTCTGGAAAGAGCAGTGTGAGAAGATACCAGATGGAGGTGAGTTTAAGCCCTCAGTGTTCCATTGTCTCCAAAATGCTTCGGTACTCAAACATCAAACAAAACAATCAAATCCACCAACATGAACATTTTACATCTAACATCATCATTCATTTACTCATTAACCCAGTACTGGTCATGGTCACAGTGAGTCCAGGGTTGAATGAAATACACTCACACTTGGTCAGTAACTTAGAATTAAGGTCACTTTAGACAAACACTGGGAGAACATGTCAAACTTCTTACTGGCGGTACCTGCGACAATTTCTAGTGCAGATATTTATTTACTGTGATTAGTGATTGTACTGTTACTCTTTCTGCAGTGAAGAAAGTCCGGATTACTTCACCTCCTGAACCTGAAATCAGAGAAGATTTTCTACACTGTAAGTTTCTCATAAGCACACAAACATACACAGTGCAGTGAAAAAGTATTTGCACCCCCCAGTTATCTGTATTTTTACATATTTGTCACACGTTACTAGTTCAGATGCTACAGCAGATCAGTTTGGTTCAAGTCTAAATCTGATTAAGTCCAAAACCTAAACTTTATTTCCTAAGATTTATTTTAAGAAAGATCTGCTCTTGTTATTTGGAATTGTTGTGTTTTTGTTTTACACGAGTGTTTAATCTTTAAATCATGAACTGATGACCAGATGTTCTTCTTTTATCCTGAAACACCATCACACAACCACCACCATGACTGACTGTTAGTAAGATGTTTTTATTGTAAAATGCTGTTTTAGCTTCATTGCAAGTATAAGAATTCTGACTCATCAGTTCACAGAACATCATCACCAAAAAGCTTGAGGGTCATTAAGGTTCTTGTATTGGTAAATGAGAGGCGAGGCTTTATGTTCCTCTTAGTTAACCGTGATTTTACCTTGTGACTCTCCCATGGATTTTATTTGTGCTCAGTCTCCTTCTAATACTGGAATCATTAAATCAGATTTAAATTGAGGTCAGCAGATCCTGCGGTTTCCTAAATGTTTGTTTGGGTTCTTGTATGTTTTCCTTGATGAGACATTGATGAGCTCCTGAAGCAATCTTAACTGTTCCAAGTGTCATTTAGAGATCATGGCTCTTACTGTGGTTCGCTAAAGTACTAAAATCTTAGGATTGACTTTGTAACTTTTTCCAGACTGATATACAGGGTGGGCCATTTATATGGATACACCTAAATAAAATGGGAATGGTTGGTGATATTAACTTCCTGTTTGTGGCACATTAGTATATGGGAGGGGGAAAACTTTTCAAGATGGGTGGTGACCATGGCGGCCATTTTGAAGTCAGCTATTTTGTATCCAACTAGTTTTTTCAATGGGAAGAGGGTCATGTGACACATCAAACTTATTGAGAATTTCACAAGAAAAACAATGGTGTGCTTGGTTTTAACGTAACTTTATTCTTTCATGAGTTATTTACAAGTTTCTGACCACTTATAAAATGTGTTCAAAGTGCTGCCCATTGTGTTGGATTGTCAATGCAACCCTCTTCTCCCACTCATCACACACTGATAGCAACACCGCAGAAGAAATGCTAGCATAGGCTTCCAGTATCCGTAGTTTCAGGTGCTGCACATCTCGTATCTTCACAGCATAGACAATTGCCTTCAGATGACCCCAAAGATAAAAGTCTAAGGGGGTCAGATCGGGAGACCTTGGGGGCCATTCAACTGGCCCACGACGACCAATCCACTAGGAAAGCTGGCACGTTCCCTGAGTTTTTCCAGCAAGATGGTGCACCACCACATTATGGGTGTCAGGTCCGAGCATTCCTAGATGAACAGTTTCCTGGAAAGTGGATTGGTCGTCGTGGGCAAAATGAGTTCAACAGCTGTGAGGGAACGAGCATCCACAGTCAGGGTCGGAGCCGGGGGGGGGGGGGGGGGTTGAGTATTATTTGTGTTTGAGCAGTATTTGTGTGTTTGAGCAGTATTTGTGTGTTTGAGTAGTATGTGTGTGTTTGAGCAGTATTTGTGTGTTTGAGTAGTATGTGTGTGTTTGAGCAGTATTTGTGTGTTTGAGTAGTATGTGTGTGTTTGAGTAGTATGTGTGTGTTTGAGCAGTATTTGTGTGTTTGAGTAGTATGTGTGTGTTTGAGCAGTATTTGTGTGTTTGAGTAGTATGTGTGTGTTTGAGCAGTATTTGTGTGTTTGAGTAGTATGTGTGTGTTTGAGTAGTATGTGTGTGTTTGAGTAGTATGTGTGTGTTTGAGTAGTATGTGTGTGTTTGAGTAGTATTTGTGTGTTTGAGTAGTATGTGTGTGTTTGAGCAGTATTTGTGTGTTTGAGTAGTATGTGTGTGTTTGAGCAGTATTTGTGTGTTTGAGTAGTATGTGTGTGTTTGAGAAGTATTTGTGTGTTTGAGTAGTATGTGTGTGTTTGAGTAGTATGTGTGTGTTTGAGTAGTATGTGTGTGTTTGAGTAGTATGTGTGTGTTTGAGTAGTATGTGTGTGTTTGAGTAGTATGTGTGTGTTTGAGCAGTATTTGTGTGTTTGAGTAGTATGTGTGTGTTTGAGCAGTATTTGTGTGTTTGAGTAGTATGTGTGTGTTTGAGCAGTATTTGTGTGTTTGAGTAGTATGTGTGTGTTTGAGCAGTATTTGTGTGTTTGAGTAGTATGTGTGTGTTTGAGCAGTATTTGTGTGTTTGAGTAGTATGTGTGTGTTTGAGTAGTATGTGTGTGTTTGAGTAGTATGTGTGTGTTTGAGCAGTATTTGTGTGTGTTTGAGTAGTATGTGTGTGTTTGAGCAGTATTTGTGTGTTTGAGTAGTATTTGTGTGTTTGAGTAGTATGTGTGTGTTTGAGCAGTATTTGTGTGTTTGAGTAGTATGTGTGTGTTTGAGTAGTATGTGTGTGTTTGAGCAGTATTTGTGTGTGTTTGAGTAGTATGTGTGTGTTTGAGTAGTATGTGTGTGTTTGAGCAGTATTTGTGTGTGTTTGAGTAGTATGTGTGTGTTTGAGCAGTATTTGTGTGTTTGAGCAGTATTTGTGTGTTTGAGTAGTATGTGTGTGTTTGAGTAGTATGTGTGTGTTTGAGCAGTATTTGTGTGTTTGAGCAGTATGTGTGTGTTTGAGCAGTATTTGTGTGTTTGAGCAGTATGTGTGTGTTTGAGCAGTATTTGTGTGTTTGAGCAGTATGTGTGTGTTTGAGCAGTATTTGTGTGTTTGAGTAGTATGTGTGTGTTTGAGCAGTATTTGTGTGTTTGAGTAGTATGTGTGTGTTTGAGCAGTATTTGTGTGTTTGAGTAGTATGTGTGTGTTTGAGTAGTATTTGTGTGTTTGAGTAGTAGGTGTGTGTTTGAGTAGTATGTGTGTGTTTGAGCAGTATTTGTGTGTTTGAATAGTATGTGTGTGTTTGTGCAGTATTTGTGTGTGTTTGAGTAATATTTGTGCTTATGCGTAGTGTCTATATGTCAGTGTAGTGTTCATGCTTTTGTGTAGCATTTGTTTGTGTTTGAGTAGTAGTTGTGTTGTAGTAGTATTTGTGTGATTGTGTAGTGTCTTTGTGTATGTGTAGGGTTTGTATGAGTTTGTGTAATATATGTGTGTTTGTTTGTGTAGTGTTTGTGTAATGTACAGTATCTTACAAAAGTGAGTACACATTTCTGCAAATATTTGATTTGATCTTTTCATGGGACAACACTATAGAAATGAAACTTGGATGTAACTTGTATAGCAGTATAGATTTACTTCTGAAAATAACTCAACACACAGCCATTAATGTCTAAATAGCTGCAACACATGTGAGTACACCCCACAGTGAACATGTCCAAATTGTGCCCAAAGTGTCAATATTTTGTGTGACCACCATTATTATCCAGCACTGCCTTAACCCTCTTGGACATGGAATTCACCAGAGCTGCACAGGTTGCTCTTCCACTCCTCCATGATGACATCACGGAGCTGGTGGACGTTAGACACCTTGAACTCCTCAACCTTGCACTTGAGGATGCCCCACAGGTGCTCAATTGGATTTAGTCCATCACCTTTACCAGAGGTGGAAAGTAACAAATTTTTTGTGCACTTGTACTTTTTAAAGTAGATTTTACAACCTGTAATTTTACTTTTACTTAAGTATGTTTTGTATTAAGAACTGTAATTCGCTACATTTTAAATAACATTCGTTACTGAGTAAAAAAAAGAAAACAATAAAAAACTCGACATCAAACCTGCGCAAATGTAGAGCAGTGGTGGCTAAACTGTTAGATCCATAAACAACTCTATGAATCAGTTCATTTGGTGAAGAGATTCAGATGTATAAACCAATCAGAGCTTCCGAATTCACATTCTAGCTGGAATTTCAATCTCTCTCTTCATTGGTTGTTGTATAAATGACAGTTTAGTGAGCGAATAACCAATGTAAGCTTTTTACCGGGAAAGCCGAGAGAATAAATGATCTACAATAGTTTTAAGGTGGGTATGGATTTATATATTCTGGAAACATACAAGATGGTCTTATATAAAGTGGATTATATATTTAATGGAACAACACATGGATATAGATCGGTAAGCAGATAAGTGGTTATGATTTTCTGCTGTTGTGTGATTGATCTGGGTCGCGGTTCTGCTGTTTACGGTACGCTTTCATTTTGCAACGATAGCAAAGCATTATGAAATATTGTGATTTTTTAAGTAAAACGGACAGCATAAATGTGATTGTAAGATTCTGCTGGTTTGTTTTTGATCATGTTCCTACGACGGTGTAAGACCCGTTATATTTTTTATAAGTGCAACCCTAACCCCCCCCCCCCCTCCCACACAGGTAAACACCTGACATCCCACCCCCCACACTATGTCTTCCACCAACCCACCAGCCCATGGTGTTTTTTTTTATTTCCAGTTCTAAAAGTTGGCAACCCTAGTTGGCACTATTGACCTGAACCAAGTTAGTTAGCGTCAAGTCCAACTAGTTATAAAATACAGCGATTTATTGAGAATAAACAGAAATAATGCTGTTTTTAATTGATAACAGCAGTTGCAGTCTGTTAGGTGTGTAAAGTGGTTAACGTTTACTCTGAGTACAGTTAAAATTTTAAGAGTTAATTTTTACTTGAGTAGATTTTTAGACTAGTAATTTTACTTGTACTTAAGTAAAAAATCATCAAAGTAATAGTACTTTTACTTGAGTACAATATTTTAGTACTCTTTCCACCTCTGACCTTTACCTTCAGCTTTGTCAGCAAGGCAGTTGTCATCTTGGAGGTTGTATTTGGGGTCATTATTGTGTTAAAAAACTGCCATGCAGCCAAGTTTCCGGAGTGAGGGAAGCATGCTCTGTTTCAAAATGTCACAGTACATGTTGGAATTCATGTTTCCCTCAATGAACTGCAGCTCCCCGGTGCCGGCAGCACTCATGCAGCCCAATACCATGATGCTACCACCATGCTTGCCTGTAGGCAAGAGACAGTTGTCTTGGTACTTATTACCAGGGCGCCGCCACACATTCTGGTCACCATCTGAGCCAAACAAGTTTATCTTGGTCTCGTCAGACCACAGGACATTCCAGTAATCCATTCGTGGACTGCTTGTCTTCAGCAAACTGTTTGCGGGCTTTCTTGTGCGTCAGCTTCCTTCTGGGATGATGACCATGCAGACCGAGTTGATGCAGTGTGCGGCGTATGGTCTGAGCACTGACAGGCTGACCTCTCGCTTCTTTAACCTCTGCAGCAATGCTGGCAGCACTCATGCGTCTATGTTTTTAAAGCCAACCTCTGGATATGACGCTTAACACGTGGACTCAACTTCTTTGGTCGACCCTGGTGACCCTGGTGAAGCCTGTTCCGAGTGGAACCTGTCCTGGAAAACCGCTGTATGATCTTGGCCACCGTGCTGTTGCTTAGTTTCAGGGTGTTAGCAATCTTCTTATAGCTTAGGCCATCTTTGTGGAGAGCAACAATTCTATTTCTCACATCCTCAGAGAGTTCTTTGCCATGAGGTGCCATGTTGAATATCCAGGGGCCAGTATGAAAGAATTGTACCCAAAACACCAAATTTAACAGCTCTCTTCCCCATTCACACCTGGGACCTTGACACATGACACCAGGGAGGGACAACGACACACTTTGGCACAATGTGGACATGTTCACTGTGGGGTGTACTCACTTATGTTGCAGCTATTTAGACATTAATGGCTGTGTGTTGAGTTATTTTCAGAAGACAGTAAATCTACACTGCTATATCAGCTGTACACTGACTACTCTAAGTTATAACCAAGTTTCATTTCTATAGTTTTGTCCCATGAAAAGATATAATCAAATATTTGCAAAAATGTGAGGGGCATACTCACTTTTGTGAGATACTGTATGTGTGTATGTGTAGTGTCTGTGTGATTGCGCAGTGTTTGTGTAATGTGTGTTTGAGTAGTATCTGTGTGTATATCTAGTGTTTGTGCAGTGTTTGTGTAATGTTTGTGTGTGATTGTGTAGTGTTTGTGTGATTGTGTAGTGTTTGTGTGTATGCGTAGGGTTTGTATGTGTTTGTGTAATGTGTGTGATGTATGTGTGTTTGTGTGATTGTGTAGGGTTTGTATGTGTTTGTGTGCTGTATGTGTGTGTAGTGTTTGTGTGATTGTGTAGTGTTTGTGTGATGTATGTGTGTGTAGTGTTTGTGTGTATGCGTAGGGTTTGTATGTGATTATTTAATGATTGTGTGATTGTGTCTGTGTTTGTGTGTGTTTGTGTAATGTATGTGTGTATGTGTAGTATCTGTGTGATTGTGCAGTGTTTGTGTAATGTTTGTGTTTGAGTTGTATTTGTGTGCATGTGTAGTGTCTGTGTGTATTTGTGTAGTGTTTGTGTGTTAGTGTAGGGTTTGTGTGTGTTTGTGTAATGTACGTTTGTGTGGTGAAGTCAAGATTCAAGAGTTTTACTGTCATGTGCACAGAAGAACCAGCAGTTACACTGTACAATGAAATTCTTACTTTGTTCATCCTCCAAACATCAATAAGTATTGTACATAAAACAAAATTAAACTAACACAATAAAAGAATTAGTATAAAACTTTTTCAAAAAATATTTAAATTTAAACTATAAAAAAAAACGTTTTATATACAAAGTAATAAAAATAGAAATAAACTAAGGCAGTTCTGATAAATGTCCTGTAGTGCAGGGAAGGACGTTCCAGAAATTCTTTGTGCAGTTTTTATTACACGCTGGAGTGCCTTCCTGTCCTCTGCAGTGCAGTTTCCATACCAGACTGTGATGGAGCTGGTAAGGACACTTTCCACTCTACATTTGTAGAAGTTGCTGAGAATTTTGGTTGACATGCCAATTTTTTTTTGTCTTCTTAGGAAGTACAGTCTCTGTTGTGACTTTTTGATGATGTGGTGTGTGTTGCAGGACCAGGTGAGATCCTCACTGATGTGCACACCCAGGAATTTGAAGGTTTTCACCTTCTCCACTACTGTTCCACCTATATACAGTGGTGTATGCTGTTCTCCTCTCCTCCTGGGGTCCACAATCAGTTCCTTTGTCTTGTTGATATTTAATGAAAGATTGTTGTTCTGACACCAGCCCACAAGATCTGCTACCTCCTTCCTGTATGCCGTCTCATCCTCCCCAGTAATAAGACCAATGACGGTGGTGTCATCAGCAAACTTAATAATACTGGTGGTGTTATAAGAGGCCACACAGTTATGTGTGAAGAGCGAGTACAGAAGAGGGCTCAGCACGCAGCCTTGAGGTGTCCCAATGTTTATGGTCTTTGTGCTGGATGTTCGCGTGCCAATCCTGACTGACTGAGATCGGTCAGATAGAAAATCTAGTATCCAGTTACAGCACAGCAGTCTCTGATCTCACGTTGTGTTGTTATCCTAGTTCTCAGCTCATCCAGCTTGTTTTCGAGGGAGCGAACTCAGCAACAGGCTAGGTAGCGGTGGTCGTGTAGCCCTAGCCTTTAGCCTAGCATGAAGCCCACCTCTCCTGCCACGCTTCCGTTTTGGCCGCTCTGTTCGCCGTCTACGTCGCTCGTCCAATACCGGTGCTGCTGGGCCATGCTGCTCGATTTCCGCGGAGTGTGGACGTAAAAGAAAGTCGAAGTCCGAAATGCTTAATGAAAGTTCATGATGAACTTTACCGATATCCAGTAGTGCTTCTCTGCTATACCTAATTTGTGCGTGACTAAACTTTTTGTGTTTAATACAAGCAAAAGAGCTAAAATAAACAAAAAAATAGTGTTTGAGTAAGGAGGACGGTACAAAGACGTCTGCCACGGTGGGCGCCATAAAAAAAAAAAGAGTTTTTGTGTTTGTGTGTTTGCGTATGGTTTGTATGTGTTTGTGTGTATGTGTAGGGTTTGTGTGTGTTTGTGTAATGTATGTGTGTGTTTGTGTAGTGTTTGTGTGATTGTGTAGTGTTTGTGTGTATGCGTATGGTTTGTATGTGTTTGTGTAGTGTTTGGGTAATGTATGTGTGTGTTTGTGTAGTGTTGTGTGTATGTGTAAGGTTTGTGTGTGTTTGTGTAGTGTTTGTGTAATGCATTTGTGTGTTTATGTAGTCTTTGTGTGTATGCGAAGGTTTTTGTATGTTTTTTGATTGTGTAATGTCTGAATGTGTAGGGTTTGTTTGATTGTGTAGGGTTTGTGTGATTGTGTAGGGTTTGTTTGATGGTGTAGGGTTTGTGTGATTGTGTAGGGTTTGTTTTATGGTGTAGGGTTTGTGTGATTGTGTAGGGTTTGTGTGATTGTGTAGGGTTTGTGTGATTGTGTAGTTTTTGTGTGATTGTGTAGGGTTTGTTTGATTGTGTAGTGTTTGTGTGGTTGTGTAGGGTTTGTGTGATTGTGCAGTGTTTGTGTAGTGTTTGATTGTGTAGGGTTTGTGTGATCGTGTAGTGTTTGATTGTGTAGTGTTTGATTGTGTAGGGGTTGTGTGATTGTGTAGGGTTTGTTTGATTGTGTAGGGTTTGTGTGATTGTGTAGTGTTTGATTGTGTAGGGTTTGTGTGATTGTGTAGGGTTTGTTTGATTGTGTAGGGTTTGTCTGATTGTTTAGGGTTTGTGTAGTGTTTGATTGTGCAGGGTTTGATTTTGTAGGGTTTGTGTGATTGTGTAGGTTTTGTGTGATTGTGTAGTTTTTGATTGTGTAGTGTTTGATTGTGTAGGGTTTGTGTGATTGTGTAGGGTTTGATTGTGTAGGGTTTGTGTGATTGTGTAGAGTTTGTTTGATTGTGTAGGGTTTGTGTGGTTGTGTAGGGTTTGTTTGATTGTGTAGGGTTTGTGTGATTGTGCAGTGTTTGTGTAGTGTTTGATTGTGTAGGGTTTGTGTGATTGTGTAGTTTTTGATTGTGTAGTGTTTGATTGTGTAGGGTTTGTGTGATTGTGTAGAGTTTGATTGTGTAGGGTTTGTGTGATTGTGTAGGGTTTGTTTGATTGTGTAGGGTTTGTGTGATTGTGCAGTGTTTGTGTAGTGTTTGATTGTGTAGGGTTTGTGTGATCGTGTAGTGTTTGATTGTGTAGGGTTTGTGTGATTGTGTAGGGTTTGTTTGATTGTGTAGTGTTTGATTGTGTAGGGTTTGTTTGATTGTGTAGGGTTTGATTGTGTAGGGTTTGTGTGATTGTGTAGTGTTTGATTGTGTAGGGTTTGTGTGATTGTGTAGGGTTTGTGTGATTGTGTAGTGTTTGATTGTGTAGGGTTTGTGTGATTGTGTTGGGTTTGTGTGATTGTGTAGTGTTTGATTGTGTAATGTTTGATTTTGTAGGGTTTGTTTGGTTGTGTAGGGTTTGTTTGATGGTGTAGGGTTTGTGTGATTGTGTAGGGTTTGTTTGATTGGGTAGGGTTTGTGTGATTGTGTAGGGTTTGTTTGATTGTGTAGTGTTTGTGTGATTGTGTAGGGTTTGTGAGATTGTGTAGGGTTTGTGTGATTGTGTAGGGTTTGTTTGATTGTGTAGGGTTTGTGTGATTGTGTAGGGTTTGTGTGATTGTGTAGGGTTTGTGTGATTGTGTAGGGTTTGTGTGATTGTGTAGGGTTTGTGTTATGGTGTAGGGTTTATTTGATTGTGTAGGGTTTGTCTGATGGTGTAGGGTTTATTTGATTGTGTGGGGATTGTGTGATGGTGTAGGGTTTGTGTGATTGTAGTGTTTGATTGTGTAGGGTTTGTGTGATTGTGTAGTGTTTGATTGTGTAGTGTTATATTGTGTAGTGTTTGTGTGATTGTGTAGGGTTTGTTTGATTGTGTAGGGTTTGTGTGATTGTTTAGGGTTTGTGTAGTGTTTGATTGTGCAGGGTTTGATTGTGTAGGGTTTGTGTGATTGTGTAGGGTTTGTGTGATTGTGTAGGGTTTGTGTGATTGTGTAGTTTTTGATTGTGTAGTGTTTGATTGTGTAGGGTTTGTGTGATTGTGTAGGGTTTGATTGTGTAGGGTTTGTGTGATTGTGTAGGGTTTGTTTGATTGTGTAGGGTTTGTGTGGTTGTGTAGGGTTTGTTTGATTGTGTAGGGTTTGTGTGATTGTTTAGGGTTTGTGTGATTGTGTAGGGTTTGTGTGATTGTGTAGGGTTTGTGTGATGGTGTAGGGTTTATTTGATTGTGTAGCGTTTGTGTGATGGTGTAGGTTTTTTTTTATTGTGTAGGGTTTGTGTGATGGTGTAGGGTTTATTTTATTGTGTAGGGTTTGTGTGATAGTGTAGGGTTTATTTGATTGTGTAGGGTTTGTGTGATGGTGTAGGGTTTGTGTGATTGTGTAGTGTTTGATTGTGTAGGGTTTGTTCGATTGTGTAGGGTTTAATTGTGTAGGGTTTGTGTGATTGTGTAGTGTTTGCTTGATTGTGTAGGGTTTGATTGTGTAGGGTTTGTGTGATTGTGTAGGGTTTGTGTGATTGTGTAGTGTTTGATTGTGTAGGGTTTTTGTGATTGTGTTGGGTTTGTGTGATTGTGTAGTGTTTGATTGTGTAATGTTTGATTGTGTAGGGTTTGTTTGATTGTGTATGGTTTGTGTGATTGTGTAGGGTTTGTTTGATGGTGTAGGGTTTGTGTGATTGTGTAGGGTTTGTTTGATTGTGTAGGGTTTGTGTGATTGTGTAGGGTTTGTTTGATTGTGTAGTGTTTGATTGTGTAGTGTGTGATTGTGTAGGGTTTGTGTGATTGTGTAGTGTTTGTGTAGGGTTTGTGTGATTGTGTAGTTTTTTTTTATTGTGTAGTGTTTCATTGTGTAGTGTGTGATTGTGTAGGGTTTGTGTGATTGTGTAGTTTTTTTTTATTGTGTAGTGTTTCATTGTGTAGTGTGTGATTGTGTAGGGTTTGTGTGATTGTGTAGGGTTTGTTTGATTGTGTAGGGTTTGTGTGATTGTGTGGGGTTTGTGTGATTGTGTAGGGTTTGTGTGATTGTGTTGGGTTTGATTGTGTAGTGTTTGATTGTGTAGGGTTTGTGTGATTGTGTAGTGTTTGATTGTGTAGTGTGTGATTGTGTAGGGTTTGTGTGATTTTGTGGGGTTTGTGTGATTGTGTAGGGTTTGTGTGATTGTGTTGGGTTTGATTGTGTAGTGTTTGATTGTGTAGGGTTTGTGTGATTGTGTAGTGTTTGATTGTGTAGTGTTTGATTGTGTAGGGTTTGTGTGATTGTGTAGGGTTTGTGTGATTGTGTAGGGTTTGTGTGATTGTGTAGGGTTTGTGTGATTGTGTAGGGTTTGATTGTGTAGGGTTTGTGTGATTGTGTAGGGTTTGTTTGATTGTGTAGTGTTTGATTGTGTAGGGTTTGTTCGATTGTGTAGGGTTCGATTGTGTAGGGTTTGTGTGATTGTGTAGTGTTTGATTGTGTAGGGTTTGTGTGATTGTGTAGGGTTTGTGTGATTGTGTAGTGTTTGATTGTGTAGGGTTTGTGGGATTGTGTTGGGTTTGTGTGATTGTGTAGTGTTTGATTGTGTAATGTTTGATTTTGTAGGGTTTGTTTGATTGTGTAGGGTTTGTTTGATGGTGTAGGGTTTGTGTGATTGTGTAGGGTTTGTTTGATTGAGTAGGGTTTGTGTGATTGTGTAGGGTTTGTTTGATTGTGTAGTGTTTGTGTGATTGTGTAGGGTTTGTGAGATTGTGTAGGGTTTGTGTGATTGTGTAGGGTTTGTTTGATTGTGTAGGGTTTGTGTGATTGTGTAGGGTTTGATTGTGTAGGGTTTGTGTAATTGTGTAGGGTTTGTGTGATTGTGTAGGGTTTGTCTGATGGTGTAGGGTTTATTTGATTGTGTGGGGATTGTGTGATGGTGTAGGGTTTGTGTGATTGTAGTGTTTGATTGTGTAGGGTTTGTGTGATTGTGTAGTGTTTGATTGTGTAGTGTTTGATTGTGTAGTGTTTGATTGTGTAATGTTTGATTGTGTAGGGTTTGTTTGATTGTGTATGGTTTGTGTGATTGTGTAGGGTTTGTTTGATGGTGTAGGGTTTGTGTGATTGTGTAGGGTTTGTTTGATTGTGTAGGGTTTGTGTGATTGTGTAGGGTTTGTTTGATTGTGTAGTGTTTGATTGTGTAGTGTGTGATTGTGTAGGGTTTGTGTGATTGTGTAGGGTTTGTGTGATTGTGTAGTTTTTTTTTATTGTGTAGTGTTTCATTGTGTAGTGTGTGATTGTGTAGGGTTTGTGTGATTGTGTAGGGTTTGTTTGATTGTGTAGGGTTTGTGTGATTGTGTGGGGTTTGTGTGATTGTGTAGGGTTTGTGTGATTGTGTTGGGTTTGATTGTGTAGTGTTTGATTGTGTAGGGTTTGTGTGATTGTGTAGTGTTTGATTGTGTAGTGTGTGATTGTGTAGGGTTTGTGTGATTTTGTGGGGTTTGTGTGATTGTGTAGGGTTTGTGTGATTGTGTTGGGTTTGATTGTGTAGTGTTTGATTGTGTAGGGTTTGTGTGATTGTGTAGTGTTTGATTGTGTAGTGTTTGATTGTGTAGGGTTTGTGTGATTGTGTAGGGTTTGTGTGATTGTGTAGGGTTTGTTTGATGGTGTAGGGTTTGTGTGATTGTGTAGGGTTTGTTTGATTGTGTAGGGTTTGTGTGATTGTGTAGGGTTTGTTTGATTGTGTAGTGTTTGATTGTGTAGTGTGTGATTGTGTAGGGTTTGTGTGATTGTGTAGGGTTTGTGTGATTGTGTAGTGTTTGTGTAGGGTTTGTGTGATTGTGTAGTTTTTTTTTATTGTGTAGTGTTTCATTGTGTAGTGTGTGATTGTGTAGGGTTTGTGTGATTGTGTAGGGTTTGTTTGATTGTGTAGGGTTTGTGTGATTGTGTGGGGTTTGTGTGATTGTGTAGGGTTTGTGTGATTGTGTTGGGTTTGATTGTGTAGTGTTTGATTGTGTAGGGTTTGTGTGATTGTGTAGTGTTTGATTGTGTAGTGTGTGATTGTGTAGGGTTTGTGTGATTTTGTGGGGTTTGTGTGATTGTGTAGGGTTTGTGTGATTGTGTTGGGTTTGATTGTGTAGTGTTTGATTGTGTAGGGTTTGTGTGATTGTGTAGTGTTTGATTGTGTAGTGTTTGATTGTGTAGGGTTTGTGTGATTGTGTAGGGTTTGTGTGATTGTGTAGGGTTTGTGTGATTGTGTAGGGTTTGTGTGATTGTGTAGGGTTTGATTGTGTAGGGTTTGTGTGATTGTGTAGGGTTTGTTTGATTGTGTAGTGTTTGATTGTGTAGGGTTTGTTCGATTGTGTAGGGTTCGATTGTGTAGGGTTTGTGTGATTGTGTAGTGTTTGATTGTGTAGGGTTTGTGTGATTGTGTAGGGTTTGTGTGATTGTGTAGTGTTTGATTGTGTAGGGTTTGTGGGATTGTGTTGGGTTTGTGTGATTGTGTAGTGTTTGATTGTGTAATGTTTGATTTTGTAGGGTTTGTTTGATTGTGTAGGGTTTGTTTGATGGTGTAGGGTTTGTGTGATTGTGTAGGGTTTGTTTGATTGAGTAGGGTTTGTGTGATTGTGTAGGGTTTGTTTGATTGTGTAGTGTTTGTGTGATTGTGTAGGGTTTGTGAGATTGTGTAGGGTTTGTGTGATTGTGTAGGGTTTGTTTGATTGTGTAGGGTTTGTGTGATTGTGTAGGGTTTGATTGTGTAGGGTTTGTGTAATTGTGTAGGGTTTGTGTGATTGTGTAGGGTTTGTCTGATGGTGTAGGGTTTATTTGATTGTGTGGGGATTGTGTGATGGTGTAGGGTTTGTGTGATTGTAGTGTTTGATTGTGTAGGGTTTGTGTGATTGTGTAGTGTTTGATTGTGTAATGTTTGATTTTGTAGGGTTTGTTTGATTGTGTAGGGTTTGTTTGATGGTGTAGGGTTTGTGTGATTGTGTAGGGTTTGTTTGATTGAGTAGGGTTTGTGTGATTGTGTAGGGTTTGTTTGATTGTGTAGTGTTTGTGTGATTGTGTAGGGTTTGTGAGATTGTGTAGGGTTTGTGTGATTGTGTAGGGTTTGTTTGATTGTGTAGGGTTTGTGTGATTGTGTAGGGTTTGATTGTGTAGGGTTTGTGTAATTGTGTAGGGTTTGTGTGATTGTGTAGGGTTTGTCTGATGGTGTAGGGTTTATTTGATTGTGTGGGGATTGTGTGATGGTGTAGGGTTTGTGTGATTGTAGTGTTTGATTGTGTAGGGTTTGTGTGATTGTGTAGTGTTTGATTGTGTAGTGTTTGATTGTGTAGTGTTTGATTGTGTAATGTTTGATTGTGTAGGGTTTGTTTGATTGTGTATGGTTTGTGTGATTGTGTAGGGTTTGTTTGATGGTGTAGGGTTTGTGTGATTGTGTAGGGTTTGTTTGATTGTGTAGGGTTTGTGTGATTGTGTAGGGTTTGTTTGATTGTGTAGTGTTTGATTGTGTAGTGTGTGATTGTGTAGGGTTTGTGTGATTGTGTAGGGTTTGTGTGATTGTGTAGTTTTTTTTTATTGTGTAGTGTTTCATTGTGTAGTGTGTGATTGTGTAGGGTTTGTGTGATTGTGTAGGGTTTGTTTGATTGTGTAGGGTTTGTGTGATTGTGTGGGGTTTGTGTGATTGTGTAGGGTTTGTGTGATTGTGTTGGGTTTGATTGTGTAGTGTTTGATTGTGTAGGGTTTGTGTGATTGTGTAGTGTTTGATTGTGTAGTGTGTGATTGTGTAGGGTTTGTGTGATTTTGTGGGGTTTGTGTGATTGTGTAGGGTTTGTGTGATTGTGTTGGGTTTGATTGTGTAGTGTTTGATTGTGTAGGGTTTGTGTGATTGTGTAGTGTTTGATTGTGTAGTGTTTGATTGTGTAGGGTTTGTGTGATTGTGTAGGGTTTGTGTGATTGTGTAGGGTTTGTTTGATGGTGTAGGGTTTGTGTGATTGTGTAGGGTTTGTTTGATTGTGTAGGGTTTGTGTGATTGTGTAGGGTTTGTTTGATTGTGTAGTGTTTGATTGTGTAGTGTGTGATTGTGTAGGGTTTGTGTGATTGTGTAGGGTTTGTGTGATTGTGTAGTGTTTGTGTAGGGTTTGTGTGATTGTGTAGTTTTTTTTTATTGTGTAGTGTTTCATTGTGTAGTGTGTGATTGTGTAGGGTTTGTGTGATTGTGTAGGGTTTGTTTGATTGTGTAGGGTTTGTGTGATTGTGTGGGGTTTGTGTGATTGTGTAGGGTTTGTGTGATTGTGTTGGGTTTGATTGTGTAGTGTTTGATTGTGTAGGGTTTGTGTGATTGTGTAGTGTTTGATTGTGTAGTGTGTGATTGTGTAGGGTTTGTGTGATTTTGTGGGGTTTGTGTGATTGTGTAGGGTTTGTGTGATTGTGTTGGGTTTGATTGTGTAGTGTTTGATTGTGTAGGGTTTGTGTGATTGTGTAGTGTTTGATTGTGTAGTGTTTGATTGTGTAGGGTTTGTGTGATTGTGTAGGGTTTGTGTGATTGTGTAGGGTTTGTGTGATTGTGTAGGGTTTGTGTGATTGTGTAGGGTTTGATTGTGTAGGGTTTGTGTGATTGTGTAGGGTTTGTTTGATTGTGTAGTGTTTGATTGTGTAGGGTTTGTTCGATTGTGTAGGGTTCGATTGTGTAGGGTTTGTGTGATTGTGTAGTGTTTGATTGTGTAGGGTTTGTGTGATTGTGTAGGGTTTGTGTGATTGTGTAGTGTTTGATTGTGTAGGGTTTGTGGGATTGTGTTGGGTTTGTGTGATTGTGTAGTGTTTGATTGTGTAATGTTTGATTTTGTAGGGTTTGTTTGATTGTGTAGGGTTTGTTTGATGGTGTAGGGTTTGTGTGATTGTGTAGGGTTTGTTTGATTGAGTAGGGTTTGTGTGATTGTGTAGGGTTTGTTTGATTGTGTAGTGTTTGTGTGATTGTGTAGGGTTTGTGAGATTGTGTAGGGTTTGTGTGATTGTGTAGGGTTTGTTTGATTGTGTAGGGTTTGTGTGATTGTGTAGGGTTTGATTGTGTAGGGTTTGTGTAATTGTGTAGGGTTTGTGTGATTGTGTAGGGTTTGTCTGATGGTGTAGGGTTTATTTGATTGTGTGGGGATTGTGTGATGGTGTAGGGTTTGTGTGATTGTAGTGTTTGATTGTGTAGGGTTTGTGTGATTGTGTAGTGTTTGATTGTGTAGTGTTTGATTGTGTAGGGTTTGTGTGATTGTGTAGGGTTTGTTTGATTGTGTACGGTTTGTGTGATTGTTTAGGGTTTGTGTAGTGTTTGATTGTGCAGGGTTTGATTGTGTAGGGTTTGTGTAGTGTTTGATTGTGCAGGGTTTGATTGTGTAGGGTTTGTGTGATTGTGTAGGGTTTGTGTGATTGTGTAGGGTTTGAGTGATTGTGTAGTTTTTGATTGTGTAGTGTTTGATTGTGTAGGGTTTGTGTGATTGTGTAGGGTTTGATTGTGTAGGGTTTGTGTGATTGTGTAGGGTTTGTTTGATTGTGTAGGGTTTGTGTGGTTGTGTAGGGTTTGTGTGATTGTGCAGTGTTTGTGTAGTGTTTGATTGTGTAGGGTTTGTGTGATCGTGTAGTGTTTGATTGTGTAGTGTTTGATTGTGTAGGGTTTGTGTGATTGTGTAGGGTTTGTTTGATTGTGTAGGGTTTGTGTGATTGTGTAGTGTTTGATTGTGTAGTGTTAATTGTGTAGGGTTTGTGTGATTGTGTAGGGTTTGTTTGATTGTGTAGGGTTTGTGTGATTGTTTAGGGTTTGTGTGATTGTGTAGGGTTTGTGTGATGGTGTAGGGTTTATTTGATTGTGTAGCGTTTGTGTGATGGTGTAGGTTTTTTTTTATTGTGTAGGGTTTGTGTGATGGTGTAGGGTTTATTTTATTGTGTAGGGTTTGTGTGATAGTGTAGGGTTTATTTGATTGTGTAGGGTTTGTGTGATGGTGTAGGGTTTGTGTGATTGTGTAGTGTTTGATTGTGTAGGGTTTGTTCGATTGTGTAGGGTTTAATTGTGTAGGGTTTGTGTGATTGTGTAGTGTTTGCTTGATTGTGTAGGGTTTGATTGTGTAGGGTTTGTGTGATTGTGTAGGGTTTGTGTGATTGTGTAGTGTTTGATTGTGTAGGGTTTTTGTGATTGTGTTGGGTTTGTGTGATTGTGTAGTGTTTGATTGTGTAATGTTTGATTGTGTAGGGTTTGTTTGATTGTGTATGGTTTGTGTGATTGTGTAGGGTTTGTTTGATGGTGTAGGGTTTGTGTGATTGTGTAGGGTTTGTTTGATTGTGTAGGGTTTGTGTGATTGTGTAGGGTTTGTGTGATTGTGTATGGTTTGTGTGATTGTGTAGTGTTTGTGTGATTGTGTTGGGTTTGTTTGATTGTGTAGTGTTTGATTGTGTAGTGTGTGATTGTGTAGGTTTTGTGTGATTGTGTAGGGTTTGTGTGATTGTGTAGGGTTTGTGTGATTGTGTAGTGTTTGTGTAGGGTTTGTGTGATTGTGTAGGTTTTTTTTATTGTGTAGTGTTTGATTGTGTAGTGTGTGATTGTGTAGGGTTTGTGTGATTGTGTAGGGTTTGTGTGATGGTGTAGGGTTTGTGTGATTGTGTAGTGTTTGATTGTGTAGGGTTTGTTCGATTGTGTAGGGTTTAATTGTGTAGGGTTTGTGTGATTGTGTAGTGTTTGCTTGATTGTGTAGGGTTTGATTGTGTAGGGTTTGTGTGATTGTGTAGGGTTTGTGTGATTGTGTAGTGTTTGATTGTGTAGGGTTTTTGTGATTGTGTTGGGTTTGTGTGATTGTGTAGTGTTTGATTGTGTAATGTTTGATAGTGTAGGGTTTGTGTGATTGTGTAGGGTTTGTGTGATGGTGTAGGGTTTGTGTGATTGTGTAGTGTTTGATTGTGTAGGGTTTGTTCGATTGTGTAGGGTTTAATTGTGTAGGGTTTGTGTGATTGTGTAGTGTTTGCTTGATTGTGTAGGGTTTGATTGTGTAGGGTTTGTGTGATTGTGTAGGGTTTGTGTGATTGTGTAGTGTTTGATTGTGTAGGGTTTTTGTGATTGTGTTGGGTTTGTGTGATTGTGTAGTGTTTGATTGTGTAATGTTTGATTGTGTAGGGTTTGTTTGATTGTGTATGGTTTGTGTGATTGTGTAGGGTTTGTTTGATGGTGTAGGGTTTGTGTGATTGTGTAGGGTTTGTTTGATTGTGTAGGGTTTGTGTGATTGTGTAGGGTTTGTGTGATTGTGTATGGTTTGTGTGATTGTGTAGTGTTTGTGTGATTGTGTTGGGTTTGTTTGATTGTGTAGTGTTTGATTGTGTAGTGTGTGATTGTGTAGGTTTTGTGTGATTGTGTAGGGTTTGTGTGATTGTGTAGGGTTTGTGTGATTGTGTAGTGTTTGTGTAGGGTTTGTGTGATTGTGTAGGTTTTTTTTATTGTGTAGTGTTTGATTGTGTAGTGTGTGATTGTGTAGGGTTTGTGTGATTGTGTAGGGTTTGTTTGATTGTGTAGAGTTTGTGTGATTGTGTGGGGTTTGTGTGATTGTGTAGGGTTTGTGTGATTGTGTTGGGTTTGATTGTGTAGTGTTTGATTGTGTAGGGTTTGTGTGATTGTGTAGTGTTTGATTGTGTAGTGTGTGATTGTGTAGGGTTTGTGTGATTTTGTGGGGTTTGTGTGATTGTGTAGGGTTTGTGTGATTGTGTTGGGTTTGATTGTGTAGTGTTTGATTGTGTAGGGTTTGTGTGATTGTGTAGTGTTTGATTGTGTAGGGTTTGTGTGATTGTGTAGGGTTTGTGTGATTGTGTAGGGTTTGTGTGATTGTGTAGTGTTTGATTGTGTAGGGTTTGTGTGATTGTGTAGGGTTTGTTTGATTGTGTAGTGTTTGATTGTGTAGGGTTTGTTCGATTGTGTAGGGTTTGATTGTGTAGGGTGTGTGTGATTGTGTAGTGTTTGATTGTGTAGGGTTTGTGTGATTGTGTAGGGTTTGTGTGATTGTGTAGTGTTTGATTGTGTAGGGTTTGTGTGATTGTGTTGGGTTTGTGTGATTGTGTAGTGTTTGATTGTGTAATGTTTGATTTTGTAGGGTTTGTTTGATTGTGTTTGGTTTGTTTGATGGTGTAGGGTTTGTGTGATTGTGTAGGGTTTGTTTGATTGAGTAGGGTTTGTGTGATTGTGTAGGGTTTGTTTGATTGTGTAGTGTTTGTGTGATTGTGTAGGGTTTGTGAGATTGTGTAGGGTTTGTGTGATTGTGTAGGGTTTGTTCGATTGTGTAGGGTTTGTGTGATTGTGTAGGGTTTGATTGTGTAGGGTTTGTGTAATTGTGTAGGGTTTGTGTGATTGTGTAGGGTTTGTGTTATGGTGTAGGGTTTATTTGATTGTGTAGGGTTTGTCTGATGGTGTAAGGTTTATTTGATTGTGTGGGGATTGTGTGATGGTGTAGGGTTTGTGTGATTGTAGTGTTTGATTGTGTAGGGTTTGTGTGATTGTGTAGTGTTTGATTGTGTAGTGTTTGATTGTGTAGGGTTTGTGTGATTGTGTAGGGTTTGTTTGATTGTGTAGGGTTTGTGTGATTGTTTAGGGTTTGTGTAGTGTTTGATTGTGCAGGGTTTGATTGTGTAGGGTTTGTGTGATTGTGTAGGGTTTGTGTGATTGTGTAGGGTTTGTGTGATTGTGTAGTTTTTGATTGTGTAGTGTTTGATTGTGTAGGGTTTGTTCGATTGTGTAGGGTTTGATTGTGTAGGGTGTGTGTGATTGTGTAGTGTTTGATTGTGTAGGGTTTGTGTGATTGTGTAGGGTTTGTGTGATTGTGTAGTGTTTGATTGTGTAGGGTTTGTGTGATTGTGTTGGGTTTGTGTGATTGTGTAGTGTTTGATTGTGTAATGTTTGATTTTGTAGGGTTTGTTTGATTGTGTAGGGTTTGTTTGATGGTGTAGGGTTTGTGTGATTGTGTAGGGTTTGTTTGATTGAGTAGGGTTTGTGTGATTGTGTAGGGTTTGTTTGATTGTGTAGTGTTTGTGTGATTGTGTAGGGTTTGTGAGATTGTGTAGGGTTTGTGTGATTGTGTAGGGTTTGTTCGATTGTGTAGGGTTTGTGTGATTGTGTAGGGTTTGATTGTGTAGGGTTTGTGTAATTGTGTAGGGTTTGTGTGATTGTGTAGGGTTTGTGTTATGGTGTAGGGTTTATTTGATTGTGTAGGGTTTGTCTGATGGTGTAAGGTTTATTTGATTGTGTGGGGATTGTGTGATGGTGTAGGGTTTGTGTGATTGTAGTGTTTGATTGTGTAGGGTTTGTGTGATTGTGTAGTGTTTGATTGTGTAGTGTTTGATTGTGTAGGGTTTGTGTGATTGTGTAGGGTTTGTTTGATTGTGTAGGGTTTGTGTGATTGTTTAGGGTTTGTGTAGTGTTTGATTGTGCAGGGTTTGATTGTGTAGGGTTTGTGTGATTGTGTAGGGTTTGTGTGATTGTGTAGGGTTTGTGTGATTGTGTAGTTTTTGATTGTGTAGTGTTTGATTGTGTAGGGTTTGTGTGATCGTGTAGTGTTTGATTGTGTAGTGTTTGATTGTGTAGGGGTTGTGTGATTGTGTAGGGTTTGTTTGATTGTGTAGGGTTTGTGTGATTGTTTAGGGTTTGTGTGATTGTGTAGGGTTTGTGTGATTGTGTAGTGTTTGATTGTGTAGTGTTGATTGTGTAGGGTTTGTGTGATTGTGTGGGGTTTGTGTGATTGTGTAGTGTTTGATTGTGTAGTGTTGATTGTGTAGGGTTTGTGTGATTGTGTAGGGTTTGTGTGATTGTGTAGTGTTTGATTGTGTAATGTTTGATTTTGTAGGGTTTGTTTGATTGTGTAGGGTTTGTTTGATGGTGTAGGGTTTGTGTGATTGTGTAGGGTTTGTTTGATTGAGTAGGGTTTGTGTGATTGTGTAGGGTTTGTTTGATTGTGTAGTGTTTGTGTGATTGTGTAGGGTTTGTGAGATTGTGTAGGGTTTGTGTGATTGTGTAGGGTTTGTTTGATTTTGTAGGGTTTGTGTGATTGTGTAGGGTTTGATTGTGTAGGGTTTGTGTAATTGTGTAGGGTTTGTGTTATGGTGTAGGGTTTATTTGATTGTGTAGTGTTTGTCTGATGGTGTAGGGTTTATTTGATTGTGTGGGGATTGTGTGATGGTGTAGGGTTTGTGTGATTGTAGTGTTTGATTGTGTAGGGTTTGTGTGATTGTGTAGTGTTTGATTGTGTAGTGTTTGATTGTGTAGGGTTTGTGTGATTGTGTAGGGTTTGTTTGATTGTGTAGGGTTTGTGTGATTGTTTAGGGTTTGTGTAGTGTTTGATTGTGCAGGGTTTGATTGTGTAGGGTTTGTGTGATTGTGTAGGGTTTGTGTGATTGTGTAGGGTTTGTTTGATTGTGTAGGGTTTGTGTGGTTGTGTAGGGTTTGTGTGATTGTGCAGTGTTTGTGTAGTGTTTGATTGTGTAGGGTTTGTGTGATCGTGTAGTGTTTGATTGTGTAGTGTTTGATTGTGTAGGGGTTGTGTGATTGTGTAGGGTTTGTTTGATTGTGTAGGGTTTGTGTGATTGTTTAGGGTTTGTGTGATTGTGTAGGGTTTGTGTGATTGTGTAGTGTTTGATTGTGTAGTGTTGATTGTGTAGGGTTTGTGTGATTGTGTGGGGTTTGTGTGATTGTGTAGTGTTTGATTGTGTAGTGTTGATTGTGTAGGGTTTGTGTGATTGTGTAGGGTTTGTTTGATTGTGTAGGGTTTGTGTGATTGTTTAGGGTTTGTGTGATTGTGTAGGGTTTGTGTGATTGTGTAGGGTTTGTGTGATTGTGTAGGGTTTGTGTGATGGTGTAGGGTTTATTTGATTGTGTAGCGTTTGTGTGATGGTGTAGGTTTTTTTTTATTGTGTAGGGTTTGTGTGATGGTGTAGGGTTTATTTTATTGTGTAGGGTTTGTGTGATAGTGTAGGGTATATTTGATTGTGTAGGGTTTGAGTGATGGTGTATGGTTTGTGTGATTGTGTAGTGTTTGTTTGTGTATGGTTTGTTCGATTGTGTAGGGTTTAATTGTGTAGGGTTTGTGTGATTGTGTAGGGTTTGTGTGATTGTGTAGGGTTTGTGTGATTGTGTAGGGTTTAATTGTGTAGTGTTTGCTTGATTGTGTAGGGTTTGATTGTGTAGGGTTTGTGTGATTGTGTAGGGTTTGTGTGATTGTGTAGTGTTTGATTGTGTTGGGTTTGTGTGATTGTGTAGTGTTTGATTGTGTAATGTTTGATTGTGTAGGGTTTGTTTGATTGTGTATGGTTTGTGTGATTGTGTAGGGTTTGTTTGATGGTGTAGGGTTTGTGTGATTGTGTAGGGTTTGTTTGATTGTGTAGGGTTTGTGTGATTGTGTAGGGTTTGTTTGATTGTGTAGTGTTTGATTGTGTAGTGTGTGATTGTGTATGGTTTGTGTGATTGTGTATGGTTTGTGTGATTGTGTAGTGTTTGATTGTGTAGGGTTTGTGTGATTGTGTTGGGTTTGTTTGATTGTGTAGTGTTTGATTGTGTAGGTTTTGTGTGATTGTGTAGGGTTTGTGTGATTGTGTAGGGTTTGTGTGATTGTGTAGTGTTTGTGTAGGGTTTGTGTGATTGTGTAGGTTTTTTTTGTTGTGTAGTGTTTGATTGTGTAGTGTGTGATTGTGTAGGGTTTGTGTGATTGTGTAGGGTTTGTGTGATTTTGTGGGGTTTGTGTGATTGTGTAGGGTTTGTGTGATTGTGTTGGGTTTGATTGTGTAGTGTTTGATTGTGTAGGGTTTGTGTGATTGTGTAGTGTTTGATTGTGTAGTGTGTGATTGTGTAGGGTTTGTGTGATTTTGTCGGGTTTGTGTGATTGTGTAGGGTTTGTGTGATTGTGTTGGGTTTGATTGTGTAGTGTTTGATTGTGTAGGGTTTGTGTGATTGTGTAGTGTTTGATTGTGTAGTGTTTGATTGTGTAGGGTTTGTGTGATTGTGTAGTGTGTGATTGTGTAGGGTTTGTGTGATTGTGTAGGGTTTGTGTGATTGTGTAGTGTGTGATTGTGTAGGGTTTGTGTGATTGTGTAGGGTTTGTATGCATTTTTGTAGTGTTTTTTTAATGTGTATGTGTGTTTGTGTAGTATTTGTGTGTATGTGTAATGTGTGTTTGTGTATTTTGTGTGTTTGTGTGTGTGGTGTTTGTGTAATGTGTGTGTTTGTGTAGTGTTTGTGTAATGTGTGTGTGATTGTGTGTATGTGTAGGGTTTGTGTGTTTGGATTGTGTGTTGCTATGTATAATTACACACACACACACTGTACACACGAACACTACACACACACACACACACACTGTACACACACACACACACACTGTACACACACACTCTTCTATGTTAATTGGTTTATGTTGTGTTTCCTCTCCAGATGTTTGTTGGTTCACACTGGATCCAAACACAGTAAATAAAAACCTCCGTCTGTCTGAGGAGAACAAAGTGGTGACCTGCAGTATAACAGAACAGTCGTATCCTGATCATCCAGATAGATTTATAGATATTTACTTCCAGGTTGTGTGTAGAGAGAGTGTGAGTGGACGCTGTTACTGGGAGGTTGAGTGGAGTGGGGATTATGGGGTTTATATAGCAGTGTCATATAAAAGTATCAGCAGGAAGGGATGTGGTTATGAGTGTGTGTTTGGACGGAATGATCAGTCCTGGAGTTTAGAGTGTTATCCATCCAAATTTTTATTCTGGCACAATAACAAAAAGACTGAAATTCCCATAATACCGAGTTCCTCTAGAATAGGAGTGTATGTGGATTATGAAGCAGGAACTCTGACCTTCTACAGCGTCTCTGATACAATGAAGCTCCTCCACAGAGTTCAGACCACGTTCACTCAGCTCCTCTACCCGGGGTTTTATCTTGATTCAGGATCAAAAGTGAAACTGTCAGATTGAACAAATAAAATGTAAAATTTACATGAAAGTGTAACATTAAACTGTTTGAGTGATTTTAGAATCTGTGAGGCAGTGATACATTTATGAAGATTTTCTTTTTTAATTTATTAACCACCATTTATTCAGAGCTGTGAAAAAGTATTTACCCCCTTTCCTCATTTCTTCTTTTCTTGAATATTTATCATCTAAATGGATTCAAATATTAAAACTAAATTAAATAAAAGACAAGCTGAATATTTAAAAACATAAAAGAGAAAATTTGTGTACATTACAAAATGATAAATGTGATCATTTTCACCTTAAACTTCTTTCTTCCCAAGTCTGTTATAACCCCAAATCAGAAAAAGTTGGGACAGTATGAAAAATGCAAATAAAATAAAAAATACATTAATAATTAATAATAATAAAGTCACAAATCTGTACCTATTGAACAAGATGTAATGTATCTCTAGCACCACTAGATGAGGATGATGAACTCCACATGATTATAAACTCCACTTTAAAAGTCAGTTAAACAGTAAAGATTGTAATTTGGCTTTTTTCAGTTTAGCTACTAATAAATGCAGTACAAGGAGACATTTGATTTTCAAAAAGAGTTAAACAAAGTTATGACAGTTATTTTCCAGATTTGTGACAATATTATTATAATTATTATTATTGTTATTATTTGTATTTTATTGTTATAATGATTAATTGTTGCTGTTGGGTTTGTTGCTGTAGGTTTACATTGCTGTCTTCAGGATTTCCTCTTTAGTGATATTTAATGTTAATAGCTGTTCTGATCTAAAAGATGTTGCTGCCTTTGACCTTTAAAACTGAGAAGTGATTTGTGAGATAATTAAAATTTTTATATTATTTGTGCAAACATTTGTTTTATGCAACTTTAAACCTGTAATAAAAGATGAACATTTTAAATGTGTCTTTATTTGCTTTAACTAAGCTAAAGTTTTTAACAGGAACAAAAATGACAGTTTGTGTAGCAGGGCTGAACACGTAAGTAAAATGTTTTTATGAAGCTATAAAACTATTTCCACTGACCAAAGTACACAGATCTCACACGTGTCAGAGACGTTTGAAGCCAAAAGTGGGTGTTGCACGTACGGGGATCGAACCCGCGACCTTGGCGTTTTTAGCACCACGCTCTAACCAACTGAGCTAACCGGCCAGTGTACAAGAGCAGGGCATATACCCACATACCCGATTCTACACTGACAGCCCTTCAGTTATGGAGCTGCCACACAGAAACGATGGAGAGCTTTACTGTTGTTGAGCAGAACAGATCTTCGTGTGAGATGACTGAGGTTCATGTATTTTTCTTTTAAGAATAAATAAAATCTGATGCTTTTAACCTCATACTTTCCTAATACTTTTATTCTACACGTTCTAAATTTCTTTTAGTCTTCTGCCATGTGCAGTGCAAGAATTCACTAAATTACACAGCAGTGATTGCAGCCATTGACAAAATTGATTGTAAGCATTTATAACGATCATGACACGTTCATTAGGTAAAATGAAGCCAGAATTAAAGATGGCAGAAGAACAGGGTGATATTCTTACTTTCAGTGATTAAATTACTCAGGTTAGAAAGTCCTGATACACAGCACATGCTCACCTGACTCTCTTTCAGTCATGCTACCTTTAATAGTTGGAACATGGCTGGATTACTGACCGGGCCAGTGGGGCCAGCGCCCAGGGGCCCTTGAGGTCAGGAGGCCCCAGGGGGGCCCTGGCCCAAAACATTTTGCGATGCCTATCAACATTTATGACACAATATATTTTTATTTCTGAGGGCCCTTCATTTTAAGGATCCTCTGACTATTAGGGACTTTGACCCCAGGGCCTCTTGGGGGCCCTAGCCATGCTTTTGGGGCCCCTAGCCATGCTTTTGGAAACCCTTTGATTTGTTATGTCCCCTGTGCAGCACATTTACTGAATTTAGTTGGTGTCAATGCTGTTGACAGTAGCCCAGAAGCTGGACGTTTTTTTGACTTTGTACAGGCAATGTACACATTTTGTGCATCATCTACACACAGGTGGGGAAAGGTTTTCCATGATACTGATATCAAACTCACACTGAAATCACTGTCAGGTACTCGATGGAGCGCACGAGCTGAGTCAACTGAGGCTCTTTGGAAATATTATGCACAACTGAGAGAGGCATTGAATGATATGTCTAAAGATATGGAGGAGAAATGTGTAACTCGAAGTGAAGCCTCTGCACTCTGTGACAAATTGGACACGTTGGAGATGGCCTTCATGGCATACTTCTGGGACACAATACTACAGAGGTTCCAAGCCACAAGCCTGCAGCTGCAGAAGCATGATATTGCATGACATGTGTACAGCTACACAACTTCTCTTGTCTTTACGAGACTTTGTGGCAGCACAGAGAGATAACTTTGAGGTGTTTGAAGGGGCAGCTTTAAATGTCACCACTGCTGTCTCCCAAGAGTACAGGCATGACCTCCAGCGTACAAAGAAGCGCAAAATTATGTTTCATGTATTAATTTATTTATGTTTTTGGTGGGGGGTGGGGCCAGACTATCCTTAATCCGTCCTTGGGTACAGTCTGCTCTGACCTTTTTTATAAAGTGCAGTAGTGTTAACTGACCAGTCCAGTTTGTTATTTAGATGAACACCCAGGTACTTATAAGAGTCCACTCTCTCAATGTCCATTCCCTGGATGTTTACTGATGGTAAAATGGGTCTGCACCTGCGGAAATCCACCACCAGCTCTTTGGTCTTGCCCACGTTTAACTGGAGGTGGTTCTGCAGACACCAGTCCACGAAGTCCTGAATCAGTCCTCTGTACGTGGATCCTCTTGTGGATCCTCTTGTGCTTATAGACTAGTTGGTTTGTAGTGTTATTTTTAAGCTTCTACTGGTGTGAATGTGTGAGTTGGAAAACAAAACAAAACATGACATTAGAGAAACTGCTTGGAAGAACGTCTAGGACTGACTGTAGTCCTCTCTAAAGCAACCCGAGCAGTGTTGGGGTAGTTACTTAAAAAAGTAATCCATCACTCATTACTCATTACTTAACTAAAATTGTAATGGGATTACTTTACTCATTACATCCTGGAAAATGTAATCTCGTTCCTCATTACTTTACTTTCACGTTACATTCTAAACCCAAACAAATACTGTATACTGGAATCACATCTACAAACAAATTCCATTTATTTACTTTATTTATTTAGTTTCAGAAAAATCTTCTCTTGTGCAGAGATGTGCCTGTGTTTGTTTCTGCTTTAAAACACAAACGCCATGAACCAATCAGATTTAACATCATTAAACAAGTTTATTCCTTAATTATTTATCCTTATACTAGAGGAGCGACTCGGTTCCTTAAGTTCATTTCAAAGAATCGTTCAATAGAATCGGTTCGTTCCCCCAACACTGTAGCTGAGAGATACAGGGCTAATGGAGATGTTTTACTGCTAAGCTGCTGTTCAACTCCAGTCCAGTTGGTGACGCTGGTGCGTCTTAAGTTGTTCTGCCAACCGCCATTAAACATCATAAGAAGAACAAGAAGCTGCTGTGTTTGTACTGTAGAGCCTCATCTGTAAGTAAAATATGTATTTAATTATAACCCTTATATTTAATTATAACCACATTCTAATTAATAATAAAACTAGAGTTCATAATAAAACATCACTGTGAGGATTTGAGGAGCTTTAACTCCAGTTTTGTTTAAACACACAAACTATTAGCTGCTCCGCTAACTGTTAGCATCACACATGATTCAGTACTGATGAACCGATTCATTGAACCGATGAATCAGTGGATTGTAACGGATTCAGAGTTTATTCATTATTAAATCTCACATTTTGATATAAACGCGTCACATTTTCAGCTTTGTTTACAGTGTTTAATGTTTGATAGAAACAGCGAGTTCTTGTAGCTTTGTTTACAGGTTGTTTTACAGGTTTATAGTAAAAGTTAAAAGTATTAGTACAGCACTGTTATTGGGAGTGGATGAGAAACTAGATGTAAAGAACATCAGACTTCATCATTTCACTTTGGGCCACAAAACCACTTCCACCAAACTCAAAGGGTTGTTTCCCAGACAGGGATTAAGGCTTATAGTCCAGGACTACATTTAGCTTTAAATAGAGAATCTCCATTCAAAATGCTGTGTAGTCTAGGACTAGGCTTAATCCCTGTCTGTGAAACCAACCCAAAAAGTTCTATTAGAAGTCTTTTCTGTCTGATGCTGCTCAGTCCCACAACAGTTTCAACATTTTCACTCTGTTTACAGCCTCACAGCATTAAAAATAAACAGTTAAAACAGTCTGAAAGAATATTCCTGGATTTCTCTTTAATAGATAATAAAGTACATTTGTCTATCTGTCCGTCTGCCTGTCAGATCTTTTAATAATGCAGTCAGCAGAAGAGGGAGACGTCACCCCCATAGATCTACAAAATGAAGGATTCCAAGAGAAACTAATAAAAAAGGAGGAGGAAGAAGATGGAAGTTACTTCTGTAAGTAAATGTGGAGCAATTTGCCATGTTAGTACAGTACAGTGTGGTTAGTATAGTAGACATAATAAGAAAATGTGGATAGTGGGATTAGAACCTGTACTGTACCGTACTGTCCTGTGTAGAAGTGCTGATACTTCCAGTCTGGATTAAATCTAAGTAGTATTTATTTGTGGTAACTAAACCCACAACCTTCAGTTTCCTCCAGTTGTTGAGTTTCTTCTTCACATATTGATGAATTTCAGGTGAAGGATCTTTAATCCCTGTGGAACACGTCACCTCTGAGGAACACCTCACCCCAGAGGACCAACAGTGTGGAGGTTTCCAGATGAAGCCTGTGAAGAAGGAAGAACCTGAAGATAAAGATGAACTCAGTAAGTAAAAATAACATTTATTATTGAATTTATTTGTGTCTATCACTAATACTAACACTAACAGCACCACTAAACCCTCACAGTCACACAAACGACTCTAATCTCTATTTACACAAATAAAGAAAACCGTCGAGCCCAACTTGTGAGAATCTGTTCAGCCATGATAATAGAGACAGCAGCTGATCTGGTGTTAAGAACCACACAAACTACAATAATAGTAATAAGTTTAACTTATATAGCGTCTTTCAGCAAACTCACGGTCGATGTACAATGACAAAACAAACATAACAGAAGGGATCGATTACACATAGAATTCAAGAAGAAAAAATAAAGTATTGTGTATAGGGAAATTCACAGGGAGAAGAGATCCAGCAAAGAGTCGAGCAGAGAGTTCTAGAGTGCCTCCCATAGTGGACAACCTAAAGAAATTAATCATTCATGATGCATCATGGTACAGGACTTTATCATCAGATCTTAGTTTAACATTTACTAACAATCTTGATTATTTATAATGTTATAAATGTATTTATTATTTATGTTATAAATGTATTTGATTATTTATAATGTTATAAATGTATTTGATTATTTATAATGTTATAAATGTATTTGATTATTTATAATGTTATAAATGTATTTGATTATTTATAATGTTATAAATGTATTAGATTATTTATAATGTTATAAATGTATTTGATTATTTATAATGTTATAAATGTATTAGATTATTTATAATGTTATAAATGAATTTGATTATTTATAATGTTATAAATGTATTTGATTATTTATAATGTTATAAATGTATTTGATTATTTATAATGTTATAAATGTATTTATTATTTATAATGTTATAAACGTATTTATTTTTTATGTTATAAATGTATTTGATTATTTATAACGTTATAAATGTATCTGATTATTTATAATGTTATAAATGTATTTGATTATTTATAATGTTATAAATGTATTTGATTATTTATAATGTTATAAATGTATTTATTATTTATAATGTTATAAACGTATTTATTTTTTATGTTATAAATGTATTTGATTATTTATAATGTTATAAATGTATTTGATTATTTATAATGTTATAAATGTATTTGATTATTTATAATGTTATAAATGTATCTGATTATTTATAATGTTATAAATGTATTTGATTATTTATAATGTTATAAATGTATTTGATTATTTATAATGTTATAAATGTATTTGATTATTTATAATGTTGTAAATGTATTTGATTATTTATAATGTTATAAATGTATCTGATTATTTATAATGTTATAAATGTATTTGATTATTTATAATGTTATAAATGTATTTGATTATTTATAATGTTATAAATGTGTCTGATTATTTATAATGTTATAAATGTATTTGATTATTTATAATGTTATAAATGTATTTGATTATTTATAACATTATAAATGTATCTGATTATTTATAATGTTATAAATGTATTTGATTATTTATAATGTTATGAATGTGTCTGATTATTTATAATGTTATAAATGTGTCTGATTATTTATAACGTTATAAATGTATCTGATTATTTATAATGTTATAAATGTATTTATTTTTTATAATGTTATAAATGTATTTGATTATTTATAATGTTATAAATGTATTTGATTATTTATAATGTTATAAATGTATTTGATTATTTATAACATTATAAATGTATCTGATTATTTATAATGTTATAAATGTATTTGATTATTTATAATGTTATAAATGTGTCTGATTATTTATAATGTTATAAATGTATTTGATTATTTATAATGTTATAAATGTATTTGATTATTTATAATGTTATAAATGTATTTGATTATTTGTTATAAATGTATTTGAATATTTATAATATTATAAATGTATTTGATTATTTATAATGTTATAAATGTATTTGATTATTTATAATGTTATAAATGTATTTGATTATTTATAATGTTATAAATGTATTTGATTATTTATGTTATAAATGTATTTGATTATTTATAATGTTATAAATGTATTTGATTATTTATAATGTTATAAATGTATTTGATTATTTATAATGTTATAAATGTATTTGATTATTTATAATGTTATAAATGTAATTATTATTTATAATGTTATAAATGTATTTGATTATTTATAATGTTATAAATGTATTTGATTATTTATAATGTTATAAATGTATTTATTATTTATAATGTTATAAATGTATTTGATTATTTATGTTATAAATGTATTTGATTATTTATAATGTTATAAATGTATTTGATTATTTATGTCATAAATGTATTTGATTATTTATAATGTTATAAATGTATTTGATTATTTATGTCATAAATGTATTTGATTATTTATAATGTTATAAATGTATTTGATTATTTATAATGTTATGAATGTATTTGATTATTTATAATGTTATAAATGTATTTGATTATTTATAACGTTATAAATGTATCTGATTATTTATAATGTTATAAATGTATTTGATTATTTATGTTATAAATGTATTTATTATTTATAATGTTATAAATGTATTTGATTATTTATGTTATAAATGTATTTGATTATTTATAATGTTATAAATGTATTTGATTATTTATGTCATAAATGTATTTGATTATTTATAATGTTATAAATGTATTTGATTATTTATAATGTTATGAATGTATTTGATTATTTATAATGTTATAAATGTATTTGATTATTTATAACGTTATAAATGTATCTGATTATTTATAATGTTATAAATGTATTTGATTATTTATAATGTTATAAATGTATTTGATTATTTATGTTATAAATGTATTTGATTATTTATAATGTTATAAATGTATTTGATTATTTATGTCATAAATGTATTTGATTATTTATGTTATAAATGTATTTGATTATTTATAATGTTATGAATGTATTTGATTATTTATAATGTTATAAATGTATTTGATTATTTATAACGTTATAAATGTATTTGATTATTTATAATGTTATAAATGTATTTGATTATTTATAATGTTATAAATGTATTTGATTATTTATAATGTTATAAATGTATTTGATTATTTATAATGTTATAAATGTATATTTATTATTTATAATGTTATAAATGTATTTGATTATTTATGTTATAAATGTATTTGATTATTTATAATGTTATAAATGTATTTGATTATTTATAATGTTATAAATGTATTTGATTATTTATGTTATAAATGTATTTGATTATTTATAATGTTATAAATGTATTTGATTATTTATAATGTTATAAATGTATTTAATATGTATAATGTTATAAATGTATTTGATTATTTATAATGTTATAAATGTATTTGATTATTTATAATGTTATAAATGTATTTGATTATGGTATAAATGTATTTGATTATTTATGTTATAAATGTATTTGATTATTTATAATGTTATAAATGTATTTGATTATTTATAATGTTATAAATGTATTTATTATTTATAATGTTATAAATGTATTAGATTATTTATAATGTTATAAATGTATTTATTATTTATAATGTTATAAATGTATTTGATTATTTATAATGTTATAAATGTATTTAATTATTTATAATGTTATAAATGTATTTGATTATAATGTTATAAATGTATTTATTATTTATAATGTTATAAATGTATTAGATTATTTATAATGTTATAAATGTATTTATTATTTATAATGTTATAAATGTATTTGATTATTTATAATGTTATAAATGTATTTGATTATTTATAATGTTATAAATGTATTTATTATTTATGTTATAAATGTATTTGATTATTTATAATGTTATAAATGTATTTGATTATTTATAATGTTATAAATGTATTTGATTATTTATAATGTTATAAATGTATTAGATTATTTATAATGTTATAAATGAATTTGATTATTTATAATGTTATAAATGAATTTGATTATTTATAATGTTATAAATGTATTTGATTATTTATAATGTTATAAATGTATTTAATTTTTATAATGTTATAAACGTATTTATTTTTTATGTTATAAATGTATTTGATTATTTATAATGTTATAAATGTATTTGATTATTTATAATGTTATAAATGTATTTATTATTTATAATGTTATAAACGTATTTAATTTTTATAATGTTATAAACGTATTTATTTTTTATGTTATAAATGTATTAGATTATTTATAATGTTATAAATGTATTTGATTATTTATAATGTTATAAATGTATTTGATTATTTATAATGTTATAAATGTATTTGATTATTTATAATGTTATAAATGTATTTAATTTTTATAATGTTATAAACGTATTTATTTTTTATGTTATAAATGTATTTGATTATTTATAATGTTATTAATGTATTTGATTATTTATGTTATAAATGTATTTGATTATTTATAACGTTATAAATGTATCTGATTATTTATAATGTTATAAATGTATTTGATTATTTATAATGTTATAAATGTATTTGATTATTTATAATGTTATAAATGTATTTGATTATTTATAATGTTATAAATATATTTGATTATTTATAATGTTATAAATGTATTTGATTATTTATAATGTTATAAATGTGTCTGATTATTTATAATGTTATAAATGTATTTGATTATTTATAATGTTATAAATGTATTTGATTATTTATAACATTATAAATGTATCTGATTATTTATAATGTTATAAATGTATTTGATTATTTATAATGTTATGAATGTGTCTGATTATTTATAATGTTATAAATGTGTCTGATTATTTATAACGTTATAAATGTATCTGATTATTTATAATGTTATAAATGTATTTGATTATTTATAATGTTATAAATGTATTTATTTTTTATAATGTTATAAATGTATTTGATTATTTATAATGTTATAAATGTATTTATTTTTTATAATGTTATAAATGTATTTGATTATTTATAATGTTATAAATGTATTTGATTATTTATAATGTTATAAATGTATTTGATTATTTATAACATTATAAATGTATCTGATTATTTATAATGTTATAAATGTATTTGATTATTTATAATGTTATAAATGTATTTGATTATTTATAATGTTATAAATGTATTTGATTATTTGTTATAAATGTATTTGAATATTTATAATGTTATAAATGTATTTGATTATTTATAATGTTATAAATGTATTTGATTATTTATAATGTTATAAATGTATTTGATTATTTATAATGTTATAAATGTATTTGATTATTTATGTTATAAATGTATTTGATTATTTATAATGTTATAAATGTATTTGATTATTTATAATGTTATAAATGTATTTGATTATTTATAATGTTATAAATGTATTTGATTATTTATGTTATAAATGTATTTGATTATTTATAATGTTATAAATGTATTTATTATTTATAATGTTATAAATGTATTTGATTATTTATGTTATAAATGTATTTGATTATTTATAATGTTATAAATGTATTTGATTATTTATGTCATAAATGTATTTGATTATTTATGTTATAAATGTATTTGATTATTTATAATGTTATGAATGTATTTGATTATTTATAATGTTATAAATGTATTTGATTATTTATAACGTTATAAATGTATCTGATTATTTATAATGTTATAAATGTATTTGATTATTTATAATGTTATAAATGTATTTGATTATTTATGTTATAAATGTATTTGATTATTTATAATGTTATAAATGTATTTGATTATTTATGTCATAAATGTATTTGATTATTTATGTTATAAATGTATTTGATTATTTATAATGTTATGAATGTATTTGATTATTTATAATGTTATAAATGTGTCTGATTATTTATAATGTTATAAATGTATTTGATTATTTATGTCATAAATGTATTTGATTATTTATGTTATAAATGTATTTGATTATTTATAACGTTATAAATGTATTTGATTATTTATAATGTTATAAATGTGTCTGATTATTTATAATGTTATAAATGTATTTGATTATTTATAATGTTATAAATGTATTTGATTATTTATAATGTTATAAATGTATTTGATTATTTATAATGTTATAAATGTATTTGATTATTTATAATGTTATAAATGTATATTTATTATTTATAATGTTACAAATGTATTTGATTATTTATGTTATAAATGTATTTGATTATTTATAATGTTATAAATGTATTTGATTATGTTATAAATGTATTTGATTATTTATAATGTTATAAATGTATTTGATTATTTATAATGTTATAAATGTATTTGATTATGGTATAAATGTATTTGATTATTTATGTTATAAATGTATTTGATTATTTATAATGTTATAAATGTATTTGATTATTTATAATGTTATAAATGTATTTGATTATTTATAATGTTATAAATGTATTTGATTATTTATGTTATAAATGTATTTGATTATTTATAATGTTATAAATGTATTTATTATTTATAATGTTATAAATGTATTTGATTATTTATGTTATAAATGTATTTGATTATTTATAATGTTATAAATGTATTTGATTATTTGTCATAAATGTATTTGATTATTTATGTTATAAATGTATTTGATTATTTATAATGTTATAAATGTATTTATTATTTATAATGTTATAAATGTATTTGATTATTTATAATGTTATAAATGTATTTATTATTTATGTTATAAATGTATTTGATTATAATGTTATAAATGTATTTGATTATTTATAATGTTATAAATGTATTTGATTATTTGTCATAAATGTATTTGATTATTTATGTTATAAATGTATTTGATTATTTATAATGTTATAAATGTATTTATTATTTATAATGTTATAAATGTATTTGATTATTTATAATGTTATAAATGTTTTTTTATTATTTATAATGTTATAAATGTATTTTTATTATTTATAATGTTATAAATGTATTTGATTATTTATGTTATAAATGTATTTGATTATTTATAATGTTATAAATGTATTTATTATTTATAATGTTATAAATGTATTTGATTATTTATAATGTTATAAATGTATTTATTATTTATGTTATAAATGTATTTGATTATAATGTTATAAATGTATTTGATTATTTATAATGTTATAAATGTATTTGATTATTTGTCATAAATGTATTTGATTATTTATGTTATAAATGTATTTGATTATTTATAATGTTATAAATGTATTTATTATTTATAATGTTATAAATGTATTTGATTATTTATAATGTTATAAATGTTTTTTTATTATTTATAATGTTATAAATGTATTTTATTATAATGTTATAAATGTATTTTATTATTTATAATGTTATAAATGTATTTTTATTATTTATAATGTTATAAATGTATTTTTATTATTTATAATGTTATAAATGTATTTGATTATTTATAATGTTATAAATGTATTTGATTATTTATAATGTTATAAATGTATTTGATTATAATGTTATAAATGTATTTGATTATAATGTTATAAATGTATTTGATTATTTATAATGTTATAAATGTATTTGATTATTTATAATGTTATAAATGTATTTTTATTATTTATAATGTTATAAATGTGTTTGATTATTATTTATAATGTTATAAATGTATTTGATTATTTATAATGTTATAAATGTATTTATTATTTATGTTATAAATGTATTTGATTATTTATAATGTTATAAATGTATTTGATTATTTATAATGTTATGAATGTATTTGATTATTTATAATGTTATAAGTGTATTTGATTATTTATAATGTTATAAATGTATTTGATTATTTTCTGCTTCAGAACTGAACAAGGATTTCTGCTGCTCCTCGTGTCCACGTTCCTCTACAACCCAAAATCAGCTCCACAATCACATCAAGAGCTGCAACCATGATAAATATGAGACTCTGGTGAAGATTAAGACTGAACATGAGGATCTGACGCCCACCAGAAGCTCCAGTAATCAGGAAACGTCCTCTGGTACTGTCAGCATTAACACCTCTCTCAGTCCCACACAGGAAGAAGGAAATGTCTGCTCACAGTGTGGGAAGAGCTTCAAGTTCCTGAGTCATCTCAAAATACACCAGCGCATTCACACAGGAGAGAATCTGTATCAGTGCTCACAGTGTGGGAAGAGCTTCAGGACCCATGGTGTTCTCAAAACTCACCAGCACATTCACACTGGAGAGAAACCATATCAGTGCTCACAGTGTGGGAAGAGTTTTAATCAACAGAGTGCTCTTAAAATACACCAGCGCATTCACACTGGAGAGAAACCATATCAGTGCTCACAGTGTGGAAAGAGTTTTATTACACAGAGTGATCTGAAAAAACACCAGCGCATTCACACTGGAGAGAAACCGTATCAATGTTCAGTGTGGGAAAAGTTTTACTGAACAGAGTGCTCTCAAAGTACACCAGCGCATTCACACTGGGGAGAAACCGTATCAGTGCTCACAGTGTGAGAAGAGTTTTAATACACAGAGTAATCTAAAAATACACCAGCACATTCACACTGGGGAGAAACCGTATCAGTGCTCACAGTGTGAGAAGAGTTTTAATACACAGAGTCATCTTAAAATGCACCAGCGTATTCACACTGGAGAGAAACCGTATCAGTGCTCACAGTGTGAGAAGAGTTTTAATACACAGAGCAATCTAAAAATACACCAGCGCATTCACACTGGGGAGAAACCGTATCAGTGCTCACAGTGTGAGAAGAGTTTTAATACACAGAGTAATCTAAAAATACACCAGCGCATTCACACTGGAGAGAAACCATATCAGTGCTCACAGTGTGGAAAGAGTTTTAATCAACAGAGTGCTCTTAAAATCCACCAGCGCATTGAGAGGAACTGTATCAGTGCTCACAGTGTTGAAAGAGATGTTTTGTATAAAAGTGTCGACTAAATGCTACAAATGTGTGTAAATGAGTCTATAAAAGTGAGTGAGCTGAGTGAGTAGGACGGTTAGTGAGTGACGTCTTCAGATGAATTGGTGCTTCATCCAGCTAAACGTGGTGGTAAGGAACTGAACTTAAGTAACGGTTCTTTTTTTTATTTCCAGGTTTATGAGTTTCCATCGTTTTCACTTTTAACATATATTTAAATTTTAGTTCATCTCTAATCTAAAACTATTTTTTTCTTGTTAATAATGTAGAATAGTTTGTGGTCACATTGATTTTTGTTTGTATTAAATATTCATTAGTAATGTTGTTAAAAATTGTTTTGCTTGCACAACATTAAAAAAACTTGGTACAGAATTTCCCCATATTTTTTTTTGTAAATTATTTGTTATACTGACTGACTTTTTTTTGTCAACACTAAAAGACATATTTAGTTGAGTAAACAAAAAAAAACCCTTGGGACCAAATTTCCCTGAAATTTTTCCTGTCTACTCAACTTTTGCACATTTGTTAAACTGACTGACATTTTCTTGTCAATATTAAAATACATATTAAGTTGAGCAAACATAAAAACATTCATTGTACTATGAACTACAAGTAGTCTTGAGCAAAACTATTTGAGTTGCACTGACTTTTCTTGTTTACCAAACAAAGAAAATTTAGTTAATGTAAGCCTTAAATTCTCGCCTAATAAACAAAGCTTTCTCAAGTTGAGTTGGCTAAAAATTATAAATTGTAAATCAGTACTAAGAAATATCAAGTTTTGCTATAAAATTTAAAGATTACAGCTGGTGTGTGAGGTGTAAAGAAATAGAGGAGGCTTTAAACTTTAGAAGAAACAAGCTTTGTTTTATTAATCTCACAGCCTCAGCTGATGCATTAAGGATACATAAACCTAACACCAACCATGGTAAGAACCTTCTCTTTTCATCAACAATCCTTCAATCCCACCATCAAAAGAAACCAAAATTAGCAGTTACAAAGTAACCAACGCAGAAACACAACAAAAGTTCTCCAAAACTTTTCTTAATTCTTGAAGGGACTTTACAATGATAAACGAGGGTAAAACACCCACCACCTGAACAGCAATACTTTGGCTGTCTACAGCTTGAAGAGTTTATTCTTTAGGGACTGAACTCTATTAGTGCACCTGTCTCCTAGACCGACAAAGATGTTCTGCACTGCCTCAAATGTGTATTTTAGTCCCTTTGGATATTCCATGTTCAGTGCATACAATAGCCCAAAAAGAATCATGAAGGCTGTGATGAAGTCATAAAGGTTTTCCATTACCACTGTTTCCTCAATGACAATGGCCAGGTTTACAGGTGTCTGTGGTGTTGACTGAGCAAGGTCATTCTCCATCACTTCAACAATGATCATCTTTTCTCCTCTTGTGCAAGACTCCTCTGGAACAGTAGCCTAAGTTGAAAAAAAGAAAAAGGGAGTCAATATATTTGTTTTTGAGTATTCTAAGCTAAATCATTGTTTATGTGTTAAGATTTTGCAGGGCTTAGAGTACATTGTACTGAAATATATCTACAGTAAATAACAGGTTCCATATTATGTTATTCTTATCATAAGAGTTTTTTTTTTTTACTTATTAAAGGAATTTACTTTTCTTATTGTCAGTTGTAGCATTTGATGCCGTTTGAAGTTTTTGTAGAAGATTGACCAGTTTGCAAAGAAAAAGCATTATTTGTTTACAGGGGATGGGAACAACAGTGACCACTGTTAGTAACAATTCAACACTTAACAAACCTTAAGCAGAAGTCATTCCTGACTGACCAGGAGAGCTTGTGGCTGCACAAGCACCAAATTTTAGTAATATTGTAACCAGCCTCAGGCAGACTCACAGGACTGTCAGAAGAGCTGGATAACCAATGATGGATATTCCCATTAAGGAGATGCAGGGTCACTAGGAATGAGCCCAGTGTTTTCTAACCCTGGTCCTAAAGGAACACTGTCCTGCACATGTCTTTTGTCACTTCCTTTAATACACATCCCACATAAAGTCCCTCTTAACGTCCCACCCATAACATTTGATTGACAGAAAGCCTTTTTGATAGTGAAGATGCAATAGCACACAGGGTTGCAAACACGTTTTAATTTTGGCAGACCTACAGCGCTACAGTGAGGAACTGCAAAACAAAATGGATGATTATTTCAACTATTAAGACAATGAAAATGAAAACACAATTCGCTTTTCCTTATTACATTTTTCCAGGCAATATACACAAAAATGCAAATGCACATTTTCAATTTGAATTATGTCTTAAATGATGGGCAACATATTCTGGACTTCATTCAAATTATAAAGTAAATTTGAATATTAAAATGCAAAATTAAAAATTCTAATTCAATTGTGTTGTGTATTTACAATGTGAGTGCAGAATTCAAATGTAAAATGTGTATTTATATTTGTATTTTTGTGCATAATGGCTGCTAAAGTTTATATGGAAAAGTGCTTTTCACATTTCAATGTATTGTCTTAATGATCTGATTGATATATAAAAAGGAAAAAACAATACACACAAAACAACAGCTTGTTAACAACTGATAACTATTTTTAATGGATGTGCAAGAAAAGCCCCTGGTACGTGCTGGTCAGTGTTAATCCAAGACCAGTGCTCCTCTGAGCAGGCAGCAGGAAGGCAGAAAACACCCTGGACAGGCCACCAGTCCATCACAGGAAAGAAGCCATTATGCACAGAAATGTAAATGCTAATACAAATTTTGCATTTGAATTTGAATTATCAGTTTAATAATGCACTCACACTAGAAATGCAATTGTAAATACACAATTGAATTTGGAATTTGAAATTTTTTATTTGAAGTTTAATAAAGTCTGGAATATGCTGCCATAGATGCACACTCAAAATTCACGACTGTGTGGTTTTACTTACAGAAACTCGCAAGAGCTATCATATTATATTGCAGGAAACTCACCAGGCAGATCTTTGATACTGGCTCATGCTCCCTTAGATACACTGGCAGTCCCCTTAGAGCTGTAGCCCTCCTATGGGATAGTATGTCTGTTGTCTATAAAGTGAAAAAAAAAACATTAGGTACACCAAATTGCTGCTGTCAAAACAACCTTGTATCTCCATTTTGATTTCATGATGAATGGACAAAATGAAACTGCCCAAATTTATTTAGAAAAAGTCTGTTGAATATCACTGCTATAGACTATATATAATAAATACATTTACAGCCTTAATACTGTTTGTTTTTATTAATCTTTATGTATTTATTTTCTCTATATTTTAAGGCAAACACACAATAACGCTAACAAAGCAGATAATGAATATATTGCCAAATATACAGTGTACACTGATCAGGCATAACATTTGGAACACCTGTGTGGTCATAATTTGTTGGTTCCCCCTTTGCTGCCGAATCAGCCCTGACTCATCAAGGCATGGACCAACACCTTTCTATCAGAACCAGCATGAACTTCTTCCGCAGTTTGGATCCAGCATGAACTTCTTCTGTTGGATCCAGCCTTCACTCCCCACATGCATCAATGAGCTTTTTTCTGCCCATGACCCTGTCACTGGTTTACCACCGTTCCTTCCTTGGACAACTTTTGAGAGATGCAGACCAGGAACACCCCACAAGAGCTGCAGTTTTGGAGATGATCTGATGTCTAGACATCATAATTTGGCCCTTGATTCAAGTAGTGAGCGAAGGCTTTCCCATGTGGTCCGATCCTACAAACAAAGTACTGTAGCTAAAATTGCTGAAGAAGTTAATTCTGGTTCTGATAAAAAGGTGTCGGTCCATGCCTTGATGAGTCAGGACTGTTTTTGCAGCAAATGGGGAACCAACAAATTATGACCACAGGTGTTCCAAATGTTATGCCTGATTAGTGTATATCCAAATACACTTTGAATCACATCTACCCATAATCACCTGGTCATCAAGTTTGTCTAAGAGAATTCTCATCTCCTCTCCAAAGTCTCTGCTCTTTGCACGGTACATTTTGATTAGTGTGTTGGTATGCTTATCAAGAGAGGTCATGAAAGCAGTTTTGAGGTCCGTACAGGTGATCCTTTGGAATTCAGCAAAAATCTGAAGGGCGGGAGAGAGAGAAGGAGAAATAAAGAGCGGGAGAGGAAAAATGCACATTTACAGTATTAGTACAATATTACAATTACCTATCACAACACAATGGGATATTTGCACTCAAGATCAGACAGGTAAATCTAAAGGGACACTTACTTGCTCTTCCAAAAAGAGGCAGGGCCACCTTTCTTTTACAACAGAGACAAGAGGCTGCTCATTGACTATTTCTTTTCTCCTGAGTGAGAATGTATTTTCCATTTTTGCATTGATCACAGTCATTTCCATGTTCTTTTTCTTTCCTTCATTTTGAAGGTAATCCCGCTCTCTCTCCAGTGTGGCATCATCTACACCAATAGGGTTGTCAGGAAGAAAGTTTATCTCTGACCTTCTAGGCTTCTTCACAGGAGCTTTTGAACCATTGTCTCTCTTACTGCTAAGCTCTGTACATCCAGCGAAGCACAACTTTTGCCTGTAATTGCCCATTTTGAATTTGAGGCTCATTTTCCAGCCACGGCATCCTCTATCACAACCAGACTCCCTTAGACATGGGTGTCTGGAAACCAATGCAGCTGCAACTTGCTCAATCTCAGAATCACTTGGATATGCCTTGAAGGAGTACATAGTTTCTGCAAGTTTCTCCAATATGTCTATTTTTATCTCTCTTGTAATATCCAGAGTAGTTTTCTGCTTGTCATAGACTTCGTTAGCTTTTCTTAGTCTGAACTCCACATCATATGAGAATGTTGGTATTGGAAATGCCTTTGGCCACCGCTCTGCCCTAGATGTGGAAGGGGACTGACTAGATTGACTGGAGACACTAGCTGTATCAAGGGTTAAATCAGTGTCAGACCCCGTGCTTTCACTCCTGGAAGTCTCTGCTTGTGGTGTAACATTAAACAGTTCCTGAATTATTTTAGGTGTAACTTTCTCAGTTGGAAGCTCACTGATGTCTGTCAAATTACAGAGTTGGCCACCAAAATCAGGATCCTCAAACTGGATAACAAAGTTTCTGTCAATATTTAGTTTGTCACAAAGAACTTCTTTAAGACTATCTACTGAGGATGGCACTTCAGGCAGGGTCAGCTTCTTTATGCAATCTGGTGCAACTATTACTCGGAGAAGCATTGTTGCTTCCTAAGAAAAGAGACAAGAGAAAATGAATAACCTAGTGTCCTACCAGTACATTAGGCTAAATGATTAATCAATTTTATAGAGAAATCACAATTTAAGAAAATTTTCAAATCGCAAGAGCAGCTATTTTTATTACAGCCTAAATTTTAAGTGGGAGAATTTGGGGCCGAAAGATTAATTGGTTTTATTACGCAATTTACAATTTGCAAAACCAGCAATATTTATAGAATCCTACGTTATCAACTGTGTTGCTGTAACAAATTTGAAGTGAGAACACTGAAGCTAATAGCATAAAGGTTGTAAACCATCTGTAGATAAGTTTGACCAATCGGAAACAACCTGTGTGACTATGTTAAAGCCTCAAGTCAGAAAAAGTGAATACACTAAACTTTCTGGCCTCAAAAAAGCATTATACCTCAATTGATAGAGAATTACCACAATTTTAATCACAACAAAACCAAAAAATTGCCATTAGATATTTTGTCCATATCGTTCAGCCCTACCAGTAACTTATATACACCTCTGTTAATGTAATAAAAAACCTCTTGGGTGACACTAACAACTTTCTCCCAATTCTGTAAGCTGCAAGAGGGTAGAAGTCATTTAGATCATTTGGGTCAGTGACAACCAACTCCACATATGCACTGTCCACCACCTCATAAGCCCTGAGATGTCCAACATACCAAGAAGAAAATCTCTCCAATACAAAAGAAACTTCGTTGACAACTACCAAAATGCTATGTATTCTTCCAAATTCTGGCAGGCCACCACAGCTTCCGACAGACACCATCATTCCTTTGGAGTATGAGGTCCCATTTAACACAACACTCAAAGCAAAAGACACTGTATTATGCTCAGCATATTTTCTCTCAACAGCCATTTTCAATCTTCCATCTAGTGAGGATGTCTTGACAGTTTTGACTCTGTCAACACACAAGCGCTGTTTGAAAAAGCTGGGAGATTGTAAGACATGTGCCATCATGAGTTGGTGCTGGTTGGCCAATGTCTGAAGGACGTTTTTAAAATTCTGTGTGTTCAAAACAATTGTTTTGAAGTAACTGTGTTTAGATTCAAAACGCATAGTCCACAGCTCAACAACAGGACCAAAGCAGCGTATAAGGTTTGGATAGTGTTCCAAAAAATGATTTGGAAAAAATCTTTCATTTGGAAACACTTCTGTAAAAAGCTGGCGATGATCAGATATTTTAGTCTCCAGATAACAAAGACTGTCCTCTGAAAACTTGGGTGAAGCAACAAGCTCAACAATATCTTTGAGATCCATCAAGAGCTGCCATGCTTTCTCTGTTTCTGGCACAATATGACCAACCATAAATGGTATTAGCCTTATCAGCGTCCAATTTTCATGGCCATTGCCACCAATTGTTTTTTTTAGATGAGAATGTTTGTGGAATTTTTTGTGGACGGTTCACCTTATCTGAGAAGCTGTAGGGGAAAGACTGAATTATACTATTCAAATAATCAAGTGTAAAGAACTTTCCAGAAATTAGCTTCTTAAGGCACAAAGATAATTCAAAAGGCACTACGCCTTCAAACAAATCATGTAACGCATCTGGGGGAAATCCAGTCACTGGATGAAAATATTTGAGATGTTTTCAAAACGCAGTCTCCTTTTACCCCATTCACACTCGTCAAGCTCAGATTTGTTTTGAGTTCCTCAAGAAAAGCATTATGCTGTTCAACACTTCTTAATGAGAAGAGTCCCTTCTTCACTTCAGTGGTCTGAATGTCACTGATGGAAGCAAGACAAAACCTACAGAATTTTTCTACACAAAAACTTTCTTGAAATCCTGCTAGGCCATGTGCCCCAAGATTGTCTGCAGAGACAGTTAAAACAGTTCCTTTGACATGTTTACCAACATGGTCTCGATATAAGCCCTCTTGCTCAAGTATTTGTATATCCTTCACAAATGGCTCAAAAAATACTTCATAGCCAAATTCCCTAACATCACTGCTTTTCCCCAGTAAGGCCAACTGAACAGAGTTCAAATTTGATCTGAACTCTGCAGGCCAATTCAAAATTACCCAGTACACTGCTGTAATCTTGTGCTTTTTACGTGACGTTCCCAGGGGATTGACTACTTCAAAGTCATCAATGTACAGACCAAGAGAAATAGCTGTATTCTCATTATGGAGTAGTGGGTGTTCCCTGAAATACTGTCCATCAAAACAAGATGTATAAAAACCATGGGTGGCTTCACTGGAAAACAAAGTCTTTTCGATTACCTCATTATGGCCTAACAGTGTTTTCAGAACTCTGAGACAGGGCACATAAACAAATGTCCTGTTTTTTCTTCTGCTGAACACAAACTCAACAGGTTCAACTACATTAAAGTTCTTTTTGTAGTACACATTACGCCTATGATCAGTTGACAATGGTCCCTTAGCTGTAGTAAAGTAAAGAGGATTTGTCTTATGAACAGCCTCAGTGATTTCAGTGAGAACAGACTGATCAACTTCACAGTTGTGACTGAGTAAAGTATCTCTAATGACTTTTGCAACACATGTTTTTGAAAGAATTAAAATATCATTCAGACCATCAAAAATCTGCCTTATAGCACTTCTAGATACATGTAATTCTGTCTGCATACAGAGAAACAAAAATGCCAATTTCTTCTCAAGGATTTTCTGGATGTCAAATTCTGTAGCCTCTGCCTCAACCACTAAAGACTCAGCAATACCAGATTCCCCTTCATCACAGTCTGATGCAGAATCTGCCCAGTCACTGAGCTCCTGAGAGTGACTAATTTTTTCACTAATGTGTGTAGAAGCAGTCTGCATGCCGAGGTGCTTGGTATTATACATCTGTGGCCATGGAAGTAATTGGAACACCTGAATTCAATTATCTGGATAGGTGAGCGTCATATTTCAGGGGTGGGCGATATGGCAATAATATTTCACAATTTTTTTTGTAGGATCACAATCTCAATTTTATCACGATTCAATACTACTAAACAGTACAGTAGCCTTGGCTTATTAAAAAAAAAGTTGAAATACATTTTTTAACTCTTGTTATTATCTAAGTATTGGTATTAATATTTAACTGAACCCTGAATATTTAACTGACTGAAGACTGGTTAAGTTATAACACTAAATATTTTACCTGCTGTAATCTCTTAAAAGTGCAATGTGATTCAGAACCGAAACAAAGTCAATAATAACTGTCTTTAAAAAAACAGCAGATTAAACAGCAGATTTATTATTCACACTTCTTACAGCTGGTCTTGCTAACACGTTAGCCTCTGCTGGCTGCAGTGTAGCGGACCTCCTCAGTGTACTGTTTGGGATGTTTTAAATTCGCTTTAAATTATTATGTTTTGTGTCAATATAGCGTTAGCTTTAAGCGGACCTGTTACATTATAGTGTGACACTGAGGAAAGACTTTACTTTATTAGGTTGTTATTTAATCCATTCGTTCCTTCAAACACCTGTCAGCCAACAGAACGTAACTTTTTAAGGCTTCTGATTGGCCGACATGCGGTTACAGTCAGTGCTGTAATCCCGCCTACAGATTTGCATACAGCTGACAGAGATTAACTGGCCATATTCTCCGTTTTCGTGTGAACCCAGATTTTTTTAAAAACTTTTTTTATGCACGGTGAAAGAAAAATATCTGTGTACGTGTGAACGGGGTTCGCTGGCTTTCATTCATGTCTCCCCACTTGTAAAAACAAAAAATATAGGCGGGGGAAAGCATGATTGATTATAATAACCACAGTGTAAGGTCGATTAAATGTTGAATTAATATAAGCCACTTAACACTAATTCAATATATATTTAACCACAAAACAACCATAAATCAACCATAAACCATTGTGGATTTTATGTTGGTTTTAAGTTTGGAGTTGAGTTGAAACAAAGTTCAATGTTGCATAAATAAATCTGTTCTGATGTCGGAGATCAACGCTGATTAAAAGAATAACGTTAATTTAACGTTGTTTTGCTATCAGGGCAGCTACAGCAGTTTAGTTTGTCTTAAAGCTAGTCATTAGTCATTATAAGGACAATATGATTCCTTAAAGAACAGTATTAATATAATTTTACAATGATGTTTCTCGTGTAACATAACTAGTTTATTTTAGAATTGTACCTATAAAGACACCATTACACTGTTTTAATCAAGTGCGGTGCTATCTAAATTTTTTATATCGACTACAAACCCTAGCTAAGTGTTACTCACCTAAACGAATAAAACTGCAATATCCAAACAAGAAACCAAATATCAACAATATTAATCAATATTAATATATGTAAAATATTAAAGCACCTACCATTTTAAAACGTTGAGTGATGATGTGAAGTTGATAAAACCATCCACAGATACTGTTGGCTCCCTCGGGGGACAAAATGGCTGAGTTTTTCTGGCACACTGCCAGGCAATTTCCCACGCGATGACATTAGCCAATGAGCTTTCAAACAGTCACATGTTGTGAGGTGAATTTTGAATGAACTCATTATTTATTGTTCATCAGGCTTATCATCTTCATTTTCTGAACGAAATCCATATGAGTCATTCTTTAATTTGGGGTACATTCCATGTCCAATGATAATAATTATATTTATTCTAACTTTTCTTTAAAAATGTCATATTTTACCTATGAATGGAAAACATGTTGTAATATCACAAAAACATTATGTGCATTCTATGCTTCATTTAGCTTAAAATTTGTCATGATGTTCCTAAATGAACAGTTTTTGCTGTGTCCGTTTTTTAAGTTGAGGGTGCCTTGGTTTCAAAATAATGAATAAAATCATTAAGGGCAATGTTAGGATGAATCTTTTGTCGAGAGGTCCTGAAGAAAGCAGTCGGGAAGTCCAGAAAGTACTCTACAAAACACTTTATTAAGTGTAAAAATGATCTGTGAATATATATCAGAGCTAAGCTGATCAGCGCTCTTTTCTCCTGCAGTCTAGACACACAACCACAAAAGCAAGAACCCCGTTTTTGTCCGCGCCGTCCTTTTAAACTAGTCTGGGCTCCTCCTCCGCCGCTGCTGTTGGAGCCAATGAAATGTGCTAAAAAGCCCCGGGCTCCGCCTCCCCCCCCCTCGGTGGGAGTCAGAGAGGGAGCCTAGCCGGCGCCATGTTGGACAAAAGACCATGCGGCCTGGATGTCGTAAAACTTGGAACATGCCGTAAAACTTCCCATATTGAATTTATGTTTAATGTTCTGAAAAACCTAACATTCCCCCCTTCACATTAACTTTTAACTATAGGTTAGGTGTCTCTAGATTCCAGGAGATAGGATAGCCGTCAGCAACCCCCAATTTAACCCCTTCTGACTTACATGGCCACTGGGCTGAATTTTTACAATAAAAGGTATCTAAAAAATAAAAGGCTACCAGTTAAACTAAAGGAACCGTACCTATCGCAACAGCTCCTACCCTTAAACCAAACAAACAAACAAAAAATAGAAAATTAAATAAGAATAGGAAAACAAAATAAAGCAATTTAAAAATAGAAAATCAAAATCGAGAAAAATAAAATAAAAACAATGGGTGCGTGGCTTCTACAGGAAGTCCGTTCAGGTTGTCCTCCACCAGACGGAGCTGCAGATATTCAGAAGGGGCCCATAGCTCCTGTGTCTCTGCATGACTCCTAATGTCTTATGGATTCTCCCCTGTCGGTCTTACCTGTTTCCACAGCAACACAAACATTTAAACGATGAAACACAGAGAATATCCCTCCTAAAAATAGCTGAGTATCAAACATATATACATTGTAAACAATCCTGAACTAACCCCTTGCGTTTTGTAGCTAAACTATGTGTGTTGCACTTAACTAGTGTTTTCAAAGATGGTCTAGGTGTCTGCGAACTATATGTTTATGTTTTTTCTCTCCTAGTCTAACTAAATTCTTTCTCTTCTTCTTGTTCCGGTGGCTCCTCTGGACTCGTCTTCCGCATGGTTGGTTTCGCTGGGCGTTTTTTTTTCTTTTTTTCTGTGATTTGTTCCCTGTAGGCAGGTCCAGTTAGTGGCACTTCTGTCCCTTGGAGTGGGTCTTCCAGTCCCCTCATTGTCTGCCTCTGCCAGTCCTTCCAAGTCTCCTTCCTTCATCACGGTGTGTGATCAGTAGTGCTGGTCCTCTCTCCTCATTTTCTCTGGACGGTTTTACCTTTAATTAAGCAGAGTTAGTAGCACTTATACTGCTCAAAGTGGGTCTTCCGGCCCACCTTCAAGGGTATCCTCCTCATCATCATCTACCTGATATCTCGACAAATCAGCCAACACCATCTGGATAACTGGTGGATCCTGCCCCCCTCTGCTTCCTCTACTCACTATATCTATTACAAATCTTCCCATTAACACCCTGATACACGGGACACAACAACCACATACCACTAAAATTGCCGTTCCCACGCATGCTGACATCACCAAACTCGCAATAACTTCCTTTCATGGCCCAAACATCCCTTCTAGCCACTTAACCCATTCATACCCACATACAATCATACAACAGACAAACATATAAGCTACTTACCCAGCCCTCACCGCAGCCACCCCACTCCCAACAACGGGATACACGGCCACGGTGAGCTTAGACACCACTGCCGCAAGGCTTTCTGGGTAAAGCCTGTGCCGGCCCCCAGTAGCGACGCTACACTGCCCCCTCCCTAATGGTCAACCGTCCCGGTGACCCACTCACCAGCGTCCACTGGGTGGCTCCATGTCCGGACCGCACCCCATTACACTGCCGAGTCGCTCTTCCACCCACTGCTGGACCGGGCACCCTGCCCCTACAGCCACCTGGGCTAGCGCACTCAGACAGACCGGGCATATTGGCTCACCAAACCATCAGAGCCACCCAAACACCACGATCCCACTTCTGACACCAATGTGGCGCCGGCGAGTAAGGAAGGTTAGCGTCAGGGCCGCAAGTGAGCTGCCTTTGGCAGTTCATTCAGTGGTTTAGGGACAGACACCCATTCATTGTTTATCCCTGAATTTTCCTTCCATTCTTGTGACAAAGCCCTTAATCCTTCCAAAGCTCGTGTCACACTACCATCGGGTGCAGTATTATTGGGGATGAAGGTGCAACACGATGAACCCACAATCTGGCAAACTCCATCTTTCTCTGCTGACAACATGTCTAATGCCATTCTATTCTGTAAGGTCATAAGTGAAGTCTGGTCTAGCTGGTCTCTCAGTCCCTCAATGGCCTGAACACTGAAATTAACAAATCTCTGCTGATTGTAATAGAGATAGTTTACCCAGTCTACATTCTTATTGATAGTTACCCACCAAAAGAGTGCACTTTCAAACCCTGCAGCAATCTGGTTCCTAGCCTTAAATTCATCTGGGACCCCCCCTTGGGACCCCTATACCCTCAATCCACACGGTCTTGTCGAAGGATCCGCCAGGTTTGACCTCTCGGGTATCTCTTCGATGGCTGTGGTGATTGGTCAGGACGTCCGTGGCATCCTCCACTCCGTGTTGCTTGTAAATTCTGAAAGGCATAATCAGAAAGACCAACACACACTCACCAGACCAATTCCCATGCAATCTTCGCCGGATTCTCATATCTCCACACAACCATACTAAATCCGCCCTACTGAATTTTGTGCATTCAGCTGGCTGCCTGTATAATTCCCATTTACATTTGTCAACTTTATGTTTTAGATAAATTTAGAAAATTTTTAATACGTTGTTCAGATCCAGGTGGGGCTTTAGTTTCCAGTGGATAGAGACCAACCTCTGTCCAACTCAGTTCCTCAACTTTTGCGCCTGTTTTCGCCTTCTCTTTGACAGAGGAGGTTTCCACCAGTCGCTTAACAATTACTTGTTTCAATTCTCTATGTGTTAAATTAGACATTTTAGACCGCTTTAAACAACCTTTCGAGCAAAACCTGTAACACGTATTAAGAAAAAGACAAACTGATACGAGTTTGAGAATACGAGTATTCTTTTAACATTCGCTGGCACAACTCAGACAAAAGAACATAAACCTCAGTACAACAACAGTGTCTACTGGAAACAAACAATTACTTCACCGCGACCGACAATGGCCCTATGGAAACAAACATATACTTCAGGGCAATCGACAGTGATCCCCTGGAAACAAACAGTCACTTCACCGCGACCGACAATGGCCCTATGGAAACAAACATATACTTCAGGGCAATCGACAGTGATCCCCTGGAAACAAACAATTACTTCACCGCGACCGACAATGGCCCTATGGAAACAAACATATACTTCAGGGCAATCGACAGTGATCCCCTGGAAACAAACAGTCACTTCACCGCGACCGACAATGGCCCTATGGAAACAAACATATACTTCAGGGCAATCGACAGTGATCCCCTGGAAACAAACAATTACTTCACCGCGACCGACAATGGCCCTGTGGAAACAAACATATACTTCAGGGCAATCGACAGTGATCCCCTGGAAACAAACATATACTTCACAGCGACCGACAATGGTCCTATGGAAACAAACATATACTTCAGGGCAATCGACAGTGATCCCCTGGAAACAAACAATTACTTCATTATTTGTCTCTCATACTGCATTAACCCTTCCTGCTATATAAAATTCCACTTCAAACAGTTCAAACTGATCAGAGCAGAAGGTGCATACACATTACATCTAACATTTTCTACACTTATTCTACTTCATCATCGCTGCATGCTAGAGAGTCTTCAGATTTTCTAAATCACATTTTTTCCCAATACAAAATCACCAATCCACTAATTATTATTTACTCTGCCATACTTAAAATAACAACAGCTCTGCTATATCAACTTCCATCAGTCCCACAAACCCCTGACTTATATTATTTATTCATTCAGATTTTTTCCCCAACTTTTGGTCACTGGTACTAACACACCTCCTGCTTCTAACAATACAGACTCCATTTCCCACAATCCAACAGACTCTCACATGACCATCTCCTGCTCCTAGTCAGCCAATCCCTCATGCTCATCATCACCAGCGCTTTGATCCACTTTGGCTTTCTTGAATCACATTAAACTCTACTTAAATAGTTCCACTTAGTTAACTGTCTACTAGACTATTCGATACTTCTCACCTACCAAGTTATTTTCTTCACTGTTCCCTCAATCTTTAAACTGCACTCATCTATGATCATGCATAGTATTGCCACAAGGTTTACTGCACCACATTGAACCAATCTAACTTCTTCAATAAACTATATAATATAAAATGAGTGAGTTGACCCGATCAATTAGCTAGAAAAGATTCATCGGATACAACACAAGCATCAAATATTAACAATTGCCAATTAACAATTTCCAAAAAAATATTACCAATTAAATTGAATCTTACCAGAATCCGTGTAAGCAATTATATTTAATCTCCTGAGACCCGAGCTTTGATTTTTTTTTTTTTTTTTTTCAATGCATTTTTCCTATTCCTTTTGTTTTTAACCTTATTAGTTGGGCGACACGGTGGTTCAGTGGGTAGCACCGTCGCACACTGTCACAGCAAGAAGGTTCCCCCTCCGCGGAGCCCGCATGTTGTCGTGTGGAAATAAAAAATGCAGTCACACCATGACTTGTATTGACAATAAGAGGATGACATGACCAAATGTGATGTTTGAGCTATGGTACAAGGGTACAGCTCTCCACTCCCCCCTTTTCTGAAAAAGAACTGCATTTATAATGCCATTCTTTTCAGAAACATCCAAATAGAAAGGGTAAGAGTATTTCGGTTGTTGTAGGTCACAATATTTTAGAAACAGTAACATATTAGCTTTTACCTTTTACTAGTATTCAGCATTTGTATACAGAGAAAAACACGACATCACTCTCAAATAAACATAAGCTTTGACAATATATAATCTAATATATTACCATATGTCCTAATCAGAGGTGGAAAGAGTACCAAAAAATTGTATTCAAGTAGAAGTACCATTACTTTAATGAATCTTTACTTAATTACAAGTAAAGTTACTACTCTAAAAATCTAGAAAGTAACTCATTTAAAATGTACTCACCGAGTAAACAGCAGGGGGTCTCCTCTGTGTAATGTAAACAGTATGGATACAAACCTCAACAGTAGTTTTTAATTCAAATGCAATAGAAGAAACGTTGTCCTTAACTCAAATGCAATAGAAGAAACATGTTGATGCAACACTTAACAGTTAGGGATGTGTAATGCGTCATTTCAAATGACATAAAACTTTTTCAAACTGTATAACCACTAGCGATGTGTCGTAAAATGATTCGAATCTATGAACCGGCTCTTCTAACCGAAACAAAGGAACCGACTCTTCCGGGAGTCGTTATGCGAATAAACGGCTCTTTAAAAGGAACCGAGACAAACGAATCGACTCCCCGTCGTAAAATTTACTGCAGCAGTTCCCCAGCCGCGATTTCTTTACCGTTTTTATATTGCTCAGTAACAGATGTTATTTAAAATGTAGCAATTACTAATACAAAACATACTCAAGTAAAAGTAAAATTACAGTCTGTGTAATGTGCTTTAAAAACTACTTTGTTACAGTAACCAGTGTGATCAGAGCGGTAACACTAAGCACTGGCTTCGTGTATGTACAGTGTATCACAAAAGTGAGTACACCCCTCACATTTCTGCAGATATTTAAGTATATCTTTTCATGGGACAACACTGACAAAATGACACTTTGACACAATGAAAAGTAGTCTGTGTGCAGCTTATATAACAGTGTAAATTTATTCTTCCCTCAAAATAACTCAATATACAGCCATTAATGTCTAAACCACCGGCAACAAAAGTGAGTACACCCCTAAGAGACTACACCCCTAAATGTCCAAATTGAGCACTGCTTGTCATTTTCCCTCCAAAATGTCATGTGACTCGTTAGTGTTACTAGGTCTCAGGTGTGCATAGGGAGCAGGTGTGTTCAATTTAGTAGTACAGCTCTCACACTCTCTCATACTGGTCACTGAAAGTTCCAACATGGCACCTCATGGCAAAGAACTCTCTGAGGATCTTAAAAGACGAATTGTTGCGCTACATGAAGATGGCCAAGGCTACAAGAAGATTGCTAACACCCTGAAACTGAGCTGCAGCACAGTGGCCAAGATCATCCAGCGTTTTAAAAGAGCAGGGTCCACTCAGAACAGACCTCGCGTTGGTCGTCCAAAGAAGCTGAGTGCACGTGCTCAGCGTCACATCCAACTGCTGTCTTTGAAAGCTAGGCGCAGGAGTGCTGTCAGCATTGCTGCAGAGATTGAAAAGGTGGGGGGTCAGCCTGTCAGTGCTCAGACCATACGCCGCACACTACATCAAATTGGTCTGCATGGCTGTCACCCCAGAAGGAAGCCTCTTCTGAAGTCTCTACACAAGAAAGCCCGCAAACAGTTTGCTGAAGACATGTCAACAAAGGACATGGATTACTGGAACCATGTCCTATGGTCTGATGAGACCAAGATTAATTTGTTTGGTTCAGATGGTCTCAAGCATGTGTGGCGGCAATCAGGTGAGGAGTACAAAGATAAGTGTGTCATGCCAACAGTCAAGCATGGTGGTGGGAATGCCATGGTCTGGGGCTGCATGAGTGCAGCAGGTGTTGGGGAAATACATCTCATTGAGGGACACATGAACTCCAATATGTACTGTGAAATACTGAAGCAGAGCATGATCCCCTCCCTCCGGAAACTGGGTCGCAGGGCAGTGTTCCAGCATGATAATGACCCCAAACACACCTCTAAGACGACCACTGCTTTATTGAAGAGGCTGAGGGTAAAGGTGATGGACTGGCCAAGCATGTCTCCAGACCTAAACCCAATAGAACATCTCTGGGGCATCCTCAAGCGGAAGGTGGAGGAGCGCAAAGTCTCGAATATCCGCCAGCTCTGTGATGTCGTCATGGAGGAGTGGAAAAGCATTCCAGTGGCAACCTGTGAAGCTCTGGTAAACTCCATGCCCATGAGAGTTAAGGCAGTTTTGGGAAATAATGGTGGCCACACAAAATATTAACACTTCAGGAACTTTCACTAAGGGGTGTACTCACTTTTGTTGCCGGTGGTTTAGACATTAATGGCTGTATATTGAGTTATTTTGAGGGAAGAATAAATTTACACTGTTATATAAGCTGCACACAGACTACTTTTCATTGTGTCAAAGTGTCATTTTGTCAGTGTTGTCCCATGAAAAGATATACTTAAATATCTGCAGAAATGTGAGGGGTGTACTCACTTTTGTGATACACTGTATGTGTATTGATCGAATTTGTTTAAAATCATATCCCCGCTATTGAAACATTCTCCACTTGCGACATATTGATGTCGAATTATTGTCCAGCATTGCCCCACACATTAAAACAAAAACAAAAAAAAACAAAAAAAAAACAATATAACAATCTCTCAACAATACATGCAAAGCTCCTAACACGATTAACAAGCGCTGGGTTAGTCAAAAATTTTAATCTTATCCACTATAACCACTCTGATTAAGGAGATTTTCCTTAACTATTTGTGAAAATGTCTTACTCCTCTCAGTGGAGAGGGGTAATACTTTTCATGCATGGATGAATTCTACTCTAAGTGCCCCCTTTCCTAGTTTAAGCACCTTAAAGTTGAAGAACGCTACCTACCTTAAAACACACTTAGTAAGGTACCATAACAAATACTTGTCTTAACTCATAGTTATTTTAAGATTATAAAAATAAAGTTGATTATAAAATTAACTGCAGCACTTACTTGATCCAGGCGTACAAAGACAAAGATAGCCGATGGACAAGAGATACGGCAAGCCGCGCACATAGAGCCAAAATGGCCGACGGACAGAAACACGTTGCCCATTCAGAGCCAAAATGGCGGATAGACAAAAAACCACGCTGCGCTCTCTGGTCCAAAATGGCCGCCGAACAAAAGAAACCACGCTGCGTAACTCAGAGCCAAAATGGCGGACAGACAGAAAACACGCTGCGCTCTCTGGTCCAAAATGGCCGATAGACGGGAGACCACGCTGCATTCCCAAGTCAAAATGGCGGACAGACAGAGCCAAAATGGCGGACAGACAAAAGGTTACATACAAATACACACAGAAACACTGACAAACAAACTCCTGATGTACTGTTTTCGAACCGAATTTAGAATTTAGAATAATCAAATTGCTCGAGCCCCGTTGCCAAAACAGACGAGCCCGAATTTAGCATAATCTTATAGATCGAATCCCGTTCCCAGAACCAAAAGATTCTTTCAAGATTAACCGGCGCTCCGTTACCCAAACAGCCAAGCCCGCATTTATTACAATCTTATTATTCAAGCCCCGCTATCCAAAACCGACAGGCTCTCCTTTTAAGATTTGTAACAATCTAATTAACCGAATCCCGTTGCCCAAACAGACAGATTCGTTAAAATTTAGAACACTCTTCTTAATCAAATCCCGTTACCCAAACAGACAGATTCTTTTAAGATGTGTAACTATCAAATTAGGCGAATCCCGTTGCCCGAACAGACGGATTCTCCTTGCATTCCAATGGTGTTCCCGGGCCTATCCCAGTCCAACACAATGGCGCCCTGTACAGTTTATTTAGACCGATCTGGTTCAATTTCAGCAATCAGGACACATACATTTTTAGCTTCGGCATATATTCACAGTTTTAAACTATCTAATGATACTTTAGTAATTTAATCAGACACTTACGGATTCTGAGATTCACTTTCACACTCAATACGCTAAATAATAAATGCAGCTAATATATACACAGAGAACGTCTGTTTACCTTAAGTAGGCGCGCGCCTTGTATTGAGTACAAAATATCCTCAGAATCTCCGGTCTTTAGCTCAGTCAGCTGAATTAATTCTGATGCAATTCTCAGACCTCTACGAACCATATCCTCTGCTACCATTTGTTAGGATGAATCTTTTGTCGAGAGGTCCTGAAGAAAGCAGTCGGGAAGTCCAGAAAGTACTCTACAAAACACTTTATTAAGTGTAAAAATGATCTGTGAATATATATCAGAGCTAAGCTGATTAGCGCTCTTTTCTCCTGCAGTCTAGACACACAACCACAAAAGCAAGAACCCCGTTTTTGTCCGCGCCGTCCTTTTAAACTAGTCTGGGCTCCTCCTCCGCCGCTGCTGTTGGAGCCAATGAAATGTGCTAAAAAGCCCCGGGCTCCCGAGGGAGCCTAGCCGGCGCCATGTTGGACAAAAGACCATGCGGCCTGGATGTCGTAAAACTTGGAAAATGCCGTAAAACTTCCCATATTGAATTTATGTTTAATGTTCTGAAAAACCTAACAGCAACAACATCTATTTTTTATTTATTTCAAAAGTTTAAATACTAAAGAAAAATAATATTTTTTAAATTGAGTTTCTTTTAAATAATTTAAATATCTTTATTTATTAATGTCCGCAAAAGTTCTGTCAACTATGTTACTAACAGAACTCCACTCAGCAACTCAAAAATGGTTTGTTCTAAAACTATGTGACCAGCATTACATGATATCATTCATCTCTGTGGAGGGTATATTGAACACACTGTGGTGAATGTCCTCTTATTTTTAAAATATTTTATCTATAATAGAACATTGTCAATGAGTATATTAATTGACCGTCAACTATGTTACATACATTGTCATGGTTAAATTTTTTTTATAATTTTTATTCAAATGTATGTTCAAATTAGACATTATTCTGTTCATGAAATGACATGTGGTCAGCCAGGCAAGGTCTACCACTGAAGTTATGGGTCAAAATAGGGAAATTGTCAACTATGTTACCTGTCAACTAAGTTACCTAGTAGTCTACATCTACTGTCCCTTTAATATAAAAATAAAAAAAAATGAATGCTTAAGCTTTGCAAATAGTGGATATGTTACACTAAAGGAATATATTAACTTGAACCACTGATTGTTCTGTTGAGAAAGAACATTGTTTTTGTACTTTTTTGGTGATGAGAAATGTACCCCAAATTATAGAATGACCCATATAAAAGTTCAAGAAACTCAAAATGTATTGTTGATTAGACTTTTTAAAAGGTTTTTTGCTCAACCAACTTGATAAAAATAGTCTTTCTAACTTTTGTTAAGTTGGATTTTTTACAGTGTTGGAACTAATAATGCTTAATAATATAATGGGAAATAATAATGCTTATTTTAAACATTCATGCATTTAGTTTGAGTTTATTTGGTAGCACAATGTTACTTACTTAAAGCTAATTATGAATCATAATATTCATTATTTAACTATTTTGGTTGGTGTGGAATTTTGTCATGGAAAAAGTTTTTGAATCCCTGCTTCGATTTCGGAACGCTAGTGTGCATCGTTTGCATACTCAAAAATGGCTGCCTAGGCAGTAAGTGATCCAGGTACTTTATGCTTACTGATTAATGATTCTACGTATTCGAACACAAACCGCTCTCGCGTACTGCTTTCGTACTATTTAGTATGGAAATATCCCTGATAGCACATATACGTCTCAGAGACGTCTGGAAAAGGTCGGAACATCTTAAATGCATCGCGTTCCATTTAACTTGATCTTACATTGGTCTCATCATCATCACCGCGTTCTACATACTGAACACATACGCATATACGTCTTTTTGACATCTGCATTATGCAGCGATTTTTACCCGAGCTGCAATTTCCCAGTTCGGATTCTGACCTCGTCGAACTTTCACACCATATGCTCACAACATGAAAAAAGTAGTTAGTATTGTATCCAGTACGCTGGAAGGTAGAATTATTACTGTTTTTTTTAACCTCCTTATTAACTCGCACTTAGTACATAACTACACTGGGCGAGTCGCAGGGCTCATCAGTTCATACAGACAGGCAGACGTGACCTACCTTTGAAGAAGGATGACATAAAAGTGGGGAGGGGAAAAAGGGGAAAAAAAAACACCCCACACCATTCATTATGTTGTTGATTGAGAAACACACATGCAGCAGTTTCTGCTGTGGCCAAGCTGAATTGTACATATGACCATATGCATTTATTCTTCATTAGTGCAACTAGGAAACCTCATACTTATCTAAACAGAGCTAAATAAAGGATCAAGTACATGCAAGAAAAATAAAGTTTTCTTTAAAGTTAATGGAAAGTATAACATTCATGGATCTTACCTCTGCTAAGAAAAGTTTACAGACATTTGAATATTTAATCTACTTAATATAGTAAAAAAACATTTATACACACACACACGTACATTAGACTTGGACTAATTCACACCTTATACCAAGCCCTGAAAATTAGGTCATAAATTGTCCAGTAGCTGGACAAGATCTTTGTTTACTTTTCATACTTCCTGAGTTACATTACAAAATCAAAACAAAAACATGGATAACTCAGCAAAAGACTACTGTATCTGGCATTTGATGACCTGATGGACCCAAGTTCAACGTCGCAAAACGAAAACGAAGCAAGACACGTTGAAGGTAAGCACACTTATTTTATTGCAAATAGTAACAGAAGTAGTATAGATCAATGCCTTCAGAAATGTTACACTCTTCTTTGCTCATGTGTTCCATGTGTGTTGCGACATGCACAAATTTTAAGTTCAGCAAGAGTCAAAGTAATTAAACACTTTACGAAGCTGTAAATGTGGTCTGCATTACAGGAGCGAGGAGGCTAGCAGTTTTTATACTACCACGCAGAGATGGTCAAGAATCCATGCAGTACAGGTGCAGCAGATGGAAATTGGGTTAAAACTCCACTCATCAGAAACTTAAGACAACTCAAACCCCTTGCATGGCTGCTACAGGCAACACATATGATGTCTGCATTCACCTAGAAACAAAAATAGCAAGATTTACAATACAAAGGTGCACTGTAGAAATTCTACAAGTAGTAGAAGGAAGTGTTCTTATAACTGTGTGCATTGGTGTGTGTGCACTGCTGCAACAAAACACTTCATCTGGAAAATACACTTTGTATTATTTATATTTAACTTTCAACATTCAACTAAATGTCTTAAGATTCGAATGAGGTTTAAGTTTTTGAGAAATGTAACCGACAAAAAAGCCTGTGCTTCCCTCCAGCTAAAAGAAAGCAGTGTAAACTCACTTCCACTGTTAGGCTCTGTGGCGTCAGGGGAATGTGCCATCTCTCCCTGACGCCACAGGCCTTACAGAGCAGAGACGAGCTGCGCATTTAATTACCTGGCCAGCTCGTTAGGGTGAACGGGCTGCACCTGTGCTTTCCCTTATTTAAGGGATAGGTGCAGAGCTGTAGCCGTCGCACCTTCTGCTCCTGTTGGCTGTTTCTTTTCTCTGTCTTTCAGCTTGTTTGGCACTGCGGTGCCCTTTTATGTTTGTTATTTTTTATCTCTAGGTTGTGCCGCCGCACTGTGCCGCCGCCGCCGTGCCGCCGCTGCCGGGCCTCCGCTATTGGGGCGCCACCAGGCCGCCGCCGCCGCCAAGCTGCCGCCATTGTGCCGCCGCTGTCGAGCCGCCGCCGCCGCCTGGTCGCCGCCTTCAGGTCGCCGTCAGGCCGCTGCCGCCGAGCCGCCGAGCCGCCGTGCCGCCGCCACCGTGAGATCCTATTATCGCGCCCAGAGGAACGCGACCCCCTCCCAGCGCAAAACTTCCCAGCCACCCTGGCTGGTGACAGCGCCTTTGCATTTAATTTTTGAAGTCCGCAAATAAATCACACCCGGTAGCTGGCATGGCTCTAGCCAGCATAAGCTGCTGGAAAGCGCCGTGCCATCCAGCTATTGTCGGTGTTACCCCCCCCTTTTTCGGCCAACAGCGCGAGGTGTTCCATCTCGCGAACCCACTCTTTGCCTCAATAGCGCCGGGAGCGAGTCTGCCACCAGCGCCGCTGTGGCAGGCTGTTAAAGCTCCCGGTCGGGAGGCAAGAGTCTTGGGTTCGCGCCTCGCGCTTCCCCTTTTCTTTTGTATGCCTTTTTGTTCCTTTTCAGCCCCCGACGTCCGGCTGCCTTCGGGATTCCCCAAAGTGTTTTTTGTTGTTGTTATTCCTTTTATTTTTGTGTATATTATGTTTATGATTTGGTAAATAAAACCCTTTTTAGTTAATCCTCCGCATCCTTGGGTCCTTCCTCCCCACCTCATAACATCCACTGCATAAGCTTAATAAAGCACCTGAACTAAGGATGCTGTGTGAGAGCTCTGCTGCAGCTGGCCAACATAATGCTCCATTTGGGTCACGGTCATCAGTTGGGCCCAAATAGTATAGCTAACCTTTTTTTTTTTTTATCTATCAGCTGGCTAACAGAGCTTCTGTCTGTATCACACACATACCAACAGTTTCTGTAATATTCAGAAGTGTTTGAGCACTGTGATATACTGCATTTTGAGTTTCCTTTTAATTAACCGTCAATTGTTTGTTAAATTTTTACCATTTGTCTCTCCGGAATGCCTAAATCCTAAATTATAGCTGTAGTATCTCATTGTTTGAGCACTGTGATATGCTACAGTAATTTGCACAGAGCTGAAAGAAGTTTACACTGCTGCTATCACTTAACCACAAGGGTTTTTGTGAAAGTTTATTACTCAGCATGCCAGTGATGGAACTAACAAAGCAGCCAGAACTCATTCATTTGTAAGTAGTACTGAGATTTTGAGTTATGCAATGAAGTTCAGCTCTGCATTTTTTGTAAATGAGCAGTGAAATTGGGCATTGATGACCTTCCTTCACTGACTGGTGCAGCATGTCCACTAGAACATGCTTTGCTCACCTTACTATCAAACATTTGTTCCGTTGAAACCGCAGGGTCTGAGATTACCAAGCTGTATGTGTCATGTGGGAAGAAGGGAGGACTCACACGCAGAGATAAATACAAATTATATATTTTATTTAATAATAATAAACAGAAAAACAAACAGGGAAAATAAAAGGGCAACAGAAAAACCGATCGGAACCTCCGACGGGAGAAGCGAACTAAAAAATGACAAAAAGGAAAAACTGAAGAGAGCTGACGCGAACCCCAGTCTTCTAGGCGAGAGCCGGGAGCGTTACCACCGCGCCACTCTGGCGCGGGTTAACGAAACACGCGTAAGCGCTGAAAGCGCTATGGTGCGCTGTTGCGGGAGAAACAAAACCTCCGCTGACTTCTAGCCCCTGCACAGCGGTAGGCTAGCGTAGGATTCAATCGGTGACAGATCAGCTTACGGTCGCCGTAGCTGAAGCACACCGATCTGAAAAAGAGTAAAGATACAAGTTCAGATTAGACAAGCACACACATGCGGATTCGAACCGGGGTTGCTGGCAGACCAACCGAGTACCTTACGGAGTCGGCACCCAGCAGTTGCGAAATCTAATGAATAGATTCAATATACGCAATGTAGCGGAGCACTTGAACCAATGCCGTTTCACAGCGTGTATGCAACCGCTAATGCTAAATGCTAAGGAAAATAAACAAACAGCAGTACGAGGACTGCAAGGCGTCGCACCACACTATGTCTAAGAGGAGAAAGGAAAACTGACTACCTCGACCTTGCGGTCTACACACCCTAATGGCCTTGTGCCACCAGGGGAACCACCTAAGGCTACGAACAGAGTGTGGACGAGCTGCCACCAGGAGAGCGAAAACAAACAAAAGGTGCGACACCCACTACTGCACGGAGCTGGCTTAAATAGCCAGCCCCACAGCTGCGGGTGATCAGCCCTAATGAGCCACCTACCACTTAAGGCCTTGTTTTCTGAGCTCTGTAACGCCTGTTTCGCTGGGAACCCGGGGCACGTTCACCAGCTACTACAGGCCTCGTTATAGGACCCCCTCCTCTAGGGACAGCTCCTGAGGTCCCAAGACCTGCAGCTCGGTTCCGTCGGAACTCGCTGATCAGTTCAGGGTCCAGGATCTGGCGAGCCGGTACCCATGAACGTTCCTCAGGGCCGTAACCCTCCCAATCCACCAGGTATTGGGTGCTACCCTGAACCTTCCTGCTATCAAGCAACTGACGGACAGTGAAGGCAGGGGCACCCTGGATGATACGAGGGGCGGGAGGTTGGGGAGGGGGTAAAACTCCCCCGCACATAAATGGTCGGAGATGGGAGACATGGAATGTTGGATGCACTTTCATGCGGGGAGGAAGCTCCAACCTATATGTCACCGGGTTAATCCGCCTTACCACCTTGAACGGGCCGATGTACTTGGGTGCCAGCTTATGTGGGACACCTCGAACGGGGAGATCCCTCGTTGAAACAAGTACCCGTTGGCCTGGCCGGAAGGTAACAGCCGGCTGCCGCCTGCGGTCAGCTTTGCGCTTCACAGAGCGCTGGGTGGCCACAAGTGCCTGCCTAGCTTTGCGCCAGGCGGCGCGGCAGTGACGGACATGAAGCTGTACAGACGGGACCGCTACCTGCTGCTCCTGCTCAGGAAAGAGCGGCGGAGGGTACCCGAACTGAGCTTCAAACGGTGACATGCCAATCGCCGAATGATGCAGGGTGTTGTGAGCAAACTCTGCCCACATCAACTTATCCGACCACGTGGTCGGATTCCCTGCCGTCAGGCACCTGAGCATCTTGCTCAGATCCTGGATAAGCCTCTCCGACTGCCCATTCGACTCCGGGTGGTAACCGGAGGATAAGCTGGCCTTAGCGCCGATAAGTCGGCAAAAGGCCCGCCAGCACTGGCTCACAAACTGTGGGCCCCGATCAGACACAATGTCTGACGGGACCCCATGTGCTCTCACCACATGATTCAGAATGATCTGCGCAGTGCCCATGGCGGATGGTAGCTTGGGCAGCGGAATAAAGAGGCAAGACTTGGTAAACCGGTCGACAATTACCAATACCGCCGTGAACCCTCTGGACTTTGGCAAGCCTGTCACGAAGTCCAGGGAGATGTGGGACCACGGTCTAGCAGGTATTGGCAACGGATGAAGAAGACCCCTCGGGCGTTCTCTGGGGCTCTTGTTCAGAGCACACACAGAGCAGGCACGGACAAAGTCACGTACCTCAATCTCCATCCCCGGCCACCAAAATCTTCGGCGCAACAAAACCAGGGACTTAGTCACGCCTGGGTGCGCCGCAAACGGGGAAGCATGAGCCCACTCAAAAACCTGACGCCGTACAGTAGAAGGTACATACAGCCTGTCAGGAGGTCCCCCACCGGGGTCGGGTTCAGCCCGCTGGGCGTCCCGAATGACCTTTGAGATACCCCAGGTGACTGGGGCAGCTATCTGGGTCGAGGGGATCACGGGATCAGGTCCGGTCTCCGGCCTAGTCGGTTCCCACTGTCTAGACAGGGCATCCGGTTTAGTGTTTCTGGATCCCGGTCTATAAGACAGTGTGAAGTGGAACCTACCAAAAAATAAGGACCACCGGGCCTGACGTGAGTTCATCCTCTTTACTTGCTGGATGAACGACAAATTCTTGTGATCTGTCCAGACAAGAAAAGGATGTTTGGCCCCCTCGAGCCAATGTCGCCACTCCTCTAAAGCCAACTTAATGGCTAAAAGTTCCCTGTCTCCGACCGGGTAATTCCGCTCAGCCGGAGTCAGGCGGTGCGAAAAGAAGGCACACGGATGCAGCTTCCTTCCTGGCCCCACTTCCTGGGACAAAATTGCCCCTACCCCGATCTCTGAGGCGTCCACTTCGACCACGAAGGGTTCCTCAGGATCGGGCAACTGCAAAACTGGTGCAGTCGTCAGGAGAGCTTTTAGCTTGTCAAAAGCCTGTTGGGCCTGCACCGACCACTTGAAAGGGACTTTGCCCGTAAGGACCGTTAATGGAGCGGCGACGGAGCTAAAGTTCTGGATGAAACGCCGGAAAAAATTTGCAAAGCCCAAAAACCTTTGCATCTGGCGTACAGAACTTGGAGTAGGCCACTTCTCCACAGCAACGACTTTAGCCGGGTCCATGCGAAGGGTGCCCTCAGCCACTACAAACCCCAGGAAAGAAACCGTGGGGGAGTGAAAAACAGACTTCTCCAGCTTGACGAACAACTGGTGATCGAGCAAGAGCTGGAGAACCCGTCGGACATGCCCTACGTGCTCGTCGATGGACCGACTAAAGATAAGAATATCGTCTAGATAGACATAGACGAATTTATCAAGAGTCTCCCGCAAGACCTCATTGATAAACCTCTGGAAGACTGCGGGGGCATTCATTAACCCAAATGAATGGCTACCTTCTCTGGGCCGGAGAGCGAGAAAAGGCGCCCTCTAGGGGGAGTAGTGCCGGGCAACAAATTAATGGCGCAGTCGAACGGTCTGTGGGGGGGCAAGTCCTGCGCCCGGGACTTGCTAAAAACCTCCCGTAAATCATGGTACACAGGAGGAACTGTGGCCAGATCCGGGGTCTCCATCTTGGGTACTGGTGGGTCGGGATTCGCGCCAGCCTGAAGCAAGCACGAACCTCGGCACCGTGTTCCCCAGATGAAGATTGACCCGGAGGCCCAGTCGATCTGGGGGTTGTGTCTTTGCAGCCACGAGTGCCCCAAGACCACCTGGAGGTGAGGAACGTGAGTTACTAGAAAGGTGATCCATTCCTCGTGGTCATTCAGACGCAACGTCAAGTGTTGCGTCCGGTGGGTAACCGGGCTGCCCGCTACGGCTCGGCCATCTACTGCATGGACCGAGACCGGCCTGGTTAGCGGTTGGACCTCTATCCCCAGCCTGCGTACCAGATTGATGTCCATAAAGCTCTCTACCGCCCCCGAATCCACACAAACCCTAAGGTTTGTGTCCCCCGAACCCCAAGACAACCGGGCCGATAGGAACAGGCCCTGAGTAGGGATGTTAATAGGGCCCTCTCTCGTCTCCCTGGCACGAGAGCGGCCTACCTGTTTAAAGGTCGTCGATGTTGGGGAGATGAGCCTGATGCCGGAAGGGCATCAGGTCCCGTCGACCCAAGCTGCATGGGTTCGGGATCCGGTTCGGGTGGAGAGGCTCTAGGAGGGACCTGTGCACGAATAAACGGAGGACAGGTACTCCGTTCTCGCGCACGCTGGCGAAGGCGTGTGTCGACGGATGTCGCCAGCGTATAAAAGGCCTTTAGTGTAGTGGGTGGGTCCCTAGTGGCGAGCTCGTCCTTGATCTTACCAGAGAGACCACGATGGAAGATGGCGGTAAGGGCTCCCTCGTCCCAACCACACTCTGCTGCTAGCGTTCGAAACTCAATAACATAATCCGCTACAGATCGACTACCTTGGGTGAGCTCGAGAAGGCGTGGACCCACCTCGCGGCCCCCCGAAGGGTGAAAAAAGGTCTCCTTAAGGGCCTCCTTGAAAGCACTTTCGGATGAGCATTCGGGGGCATTTTGCTCTCAGAGGGCAGTAGCCCACTCCAATGCTCTACCGGACAACAAGGACACGATGTAGGCGACTTTAGAACGCTCGGTAGGATAGCGAGAGGGTTGTAGTTCGAACGCTAGTGCACATTGAAGGAGAAAGCCGCGACACCTCTTAGCGTCCCCCGAAAATCTTTCAGGGGGAGGTATGGGGGTGTCGCGGACTCCAGACTCCCCAGAGTGGGTCACGGGATTTGGGATGGGCTCAGAGGTTGGCGGATGCCGGGTGCTAGCGCAATGTAGCGGAGCACTTGAACTTTATGCAACCGCTAATGCTAAATGCTAAGGAAAATAAACAAACAGCAGTACGAGGACTGCAAGGCGTCGCACCACACTATGTCTAAGAGGAGAAAGGAAAACTGACTACCTCGACCTTGCGGTCTACACACCCTAATGGCCTTGTGCCACCAGGGGAACCACCTAAGGCTACGAACAGAGTGTGGACGAGCTGCCACCAGGAGAGCGAAAACAAACAAAAGGTGCGACACCCACTACTGCACGGAGCTGGCTTAAATAGCCAGCCCCACAGCTGCGGATGATCAGCCCTAATGAGCCACCTACCACTTAAGGCCTTGTTTTCTGAGCTCTGTAACGCCTGTTTCGCTGGGAACCCGGGGCACATTCACCAGCTACTACAGGCCTCGTTATAGTATGGAGTTCTGTTAGTATACCATAATCTTAATAAAAATGAGAAGTCTAATTAAATGATATCCATGGCAACAAAGTTTTAATCTTATGATGTGACGGCTTGAGATTTGATGAGCACTTTTGAAACAGGAAATGTAACAGGCAACGTTTATTCCAAACTTTTTGTTTAATGTTAACATTCATCTGCCATTTCAGAATGATCTACAGCTGTTAACATCTGCTGAGTGAGAGTGTGTTGGAGGCTCAGGAGGAAGCATTGCAGAGTTACGATTATTGGTTAAACTGTCCAATCGAAATTTAATTCACATTTAGCAAATGCTTTTGTGCTTGTTATTAATTGATAATTTAAGACTGAAAGCAAACCTAAGCTGGTCATTGTATGTGGGCCATAAAATTGAGCTCATATCACAGTTCAAAAACAGAAATCTATTCACCAGTAGAAACTATAACAGCATTAAGGAAAAAAACTATAAATAAGATGATTCATTATAGGCAGTCAAGTTAACAACCATACAAATGACCAAGAGAACTTACCAAAGGTGACCAGGATTGGGATTTGGAGTTTCAGCATCCATTTCCAAGTGCTGTCAAACAAATGAAATTGAGTCACTAATAAAGAAAGAAGAAAAAAAGGGAGTCATTGTAATTATTGTAATCAGTTTGTTCAATTGCAAGTGAAATGGTCATGAAAGGATGCACATGGTCAGCAACAATACTCAAACAGTCTGTGACATTCTATCTACACAAGGCAGGCTGGGTTTATGGATTCAAGCTGTGTCAAATTCTGACCCTACCATCTGTGTACCTCAGCAGAAATTATGTTTCATCAGACCAGGCTATGTTTTCTCAGTCTTCAACTGTCCAGTTTTGGTGAGCCTGTGCCCACTGCAGCCTCTTTGCATTCTTTGGGTCTATTTATATCAATTCATTCATTCATCACTTGAATACCACAGACTATTTGAGTGTTGTTGCTGACCATGTGCACCATTTCATGACCAGTTTACCATCTTGTAATGACTACTTCCAGCGTGATTTGATTTTATGAACATGAGTTTAGTGTTCTTTAGTGGGCTTCCTAGTTACCAGGTTTTTATCGAGTACAGTACCTTTGTGATTTGGCAGAAGATTGGTAACATGTAAGTGCACCTGAAAGATCTGCAGCAATTGCATGACAACCTTGTCAACAAGGACCACAATCTCAAAGGAATGTTTCCAACATCTTGTGGAAACCATACCATGAACAATTGAGGCCTTTTTCAGAGCAAAATGATTGTAATAATGGGTAGGACCTCAGCAGCCTAAAATGCTACTCCATTAAAGTTTAGCATTAGACTTTGCAGTTTTATAGCAGTTTTATTTTTACTTAGAATAAAAATGTTTCAAAAAGATCAAATAGGTGAATATCCAATCAAAAAAATAAATAAAAAGAAAAGGGAAAAAAAGGCCAGACAACCCCCCCCCCCCCCCAACCCTCCCCCATGTTTACGTGGCTCCGAACATGCAGCCAAATAAACATGGGCGTTTCTGCAGCCATGCACAAAGTCTGTATTTCCATCTAGCACAGGGGTGCACAACTCCAGTCCTGGAGGGTTGGTCTCCAGCAAAGTTTGGGAGTTGCCCTACTGAAATACACCCACTTTGTCTGGTAATTAACTGATGAGTTGAATCAGGTGTGTTTGAGTAGGGCAACTACCAAGCTTTGCTGGAGACCAACCCTAAAGGACTGGAGTTGTGCACCTCTGCGCTAGCCTAGAATAACCAATCTGCGTGACCCTGTGACTGAGGAGCCTCTATCAATCTGCTAAATGTGAATAATATGATCTGATCAGCTGATCTCAGGATCAGCAAAGTTAGAGAAACAAATTCTAATCTCTTAGATCAATCAAAACAAATGACTAAAACTGAGTATTTGGCAGTGATTTGTGCTCAGGTAGGCTGAGAACCAACATGTTACCTACATGTACCCTGTGTGCCTAGGAGTCATGAACAAACTTCTTTCTCTTTAGCTGAAGTGAGGTCCTTTCACTAGAAGGGTATCTATATTTACTGCCAAAGATCTCACAACCAATGTCTGGAAGAGACCAGTCATGTGATTCTCCACAACCCCCTAAGTTCTGCAAACAGGACAGAGAAATTGCATATAATTGTTCAGGCATTAGAAAACATTTGATAATGAGTAAAGGGAGCTGTTGATGTCACATTAAATGAATGCATGAACATGAAGCTATGAAATGAAGACAAGAAGCTACCCTGTTACTAAGAAAAATTTATATATTTGATGGAAAATGGAAAAAACACCAAGAACCATCTTAAATTTATGGGTACATTTGATGCCCAATGTTGGCATTCATATTTTGTTCGGAATATTTTCACAAAAAGATTTACAGCTTCAGGAAAAACTATGGGTCTGTCAGAGAGCAATCCAGCTTAAACCCAGTTACTAATGTTGGCGTGACACCGACTACAGAAGGACAACCTGCCTTTGATCGAATACATGTTCTTATACTAACGCATCTAATCTCATATGCTCTTAATACTTGCATGCATAAGCACGTGTAGTTTGGTTAACACGATAAGCATGCATATGCCTTAGGCAAGCACACCTAATTTCATCATTTTAAATCATGTTGCCATTTAATTTCAATTAGACCAAGGAATCAGGTATGTTTCTGCTTAGCTGATGTTTAAACCTGCAGCCACACTAGCCATTTATGAATAAGACTGGAGAACCATCTCACGATATATAAGCGTTAAAGAATTCCACTAGCATTCAATGATGGAGAGAACAACTTTGTCTTAGAAACGACCCTGATAGCACATACAGTGTATCACAAAAGTGAGTACACCCCTCACATTTCTGCAAATATTTTATTATATCTTTTCATAGGACAACACTATAGAAATAAAACTTGGATATAACTTAGAGTAGTCAGTGTACAACTTGTATAGCAGTGTAGATTTACTGTCTTCTGAAAATAACTCAACACACAGCCATTAATGTCTAAATAGCTGGCAACATAAGTGAGTACACCCCACAGTGAACATGTCCAAATTGTGTCCAAATAAAGCAATAAGCCACGAGAGGCCGTACGTTACTGTGATTTTAGCACGGGGATGACATTTTTCTGTTTAAAATCGTAACAGTAACGTACGGTCTCGAGTGGCTTATTGCTTTTATAAAACGGCGGTCAACATAAAATATAATAAATACAACAATGTTTAATCATAAAGGTATTTATTGTGTATAAACTTACAATAAAGCATTCTTCC